>NW_028229710.1:0-118001 GCF_053477565.2 Lygodium microphyllum | reverse complement strand
CTGTTTGCCATGAGTTTCAACTATTTGCAATCTGAAAATCAGAAAATATAAGGCTACATGGCCGGAATTAGTGTTAAAATACATGAAAAACACGTGTTTTAAGGGTAAAATTAGGTTTTTTCCTATATAAATGAGAAATATGATATGTCACACTAACTAAATTTGAGTTTTTTGCTGTCAATGAACCTAAGGGCCACAACTCACAATCAATTTCCATTTTAAATCATTATTTATTAAATAAAAATAGAGAAAAATATTTAAAATTAGAAAAAAATGGGTTTAAAATTAGGGAAAAATGGAAAATGGACTGAGGAAAATTAGAAAAAATTATATCTATGTTTGTGCAATGTATAACGATGGCAAAGAACGAGGTTGGCCTCGGTTTGTCCCCGTTTCTATGTTTTGTGCGTATTTATCGGGTTTTTTAAAGGGAGAAATGCATAGAAACCCTATCCAAATGATCAAAGATGCAAAATGCTAAGGGTTAGATGAAGAGGGGCTGAAACGCTGAAAGATAAATAAAATATTTGATTTATGCATTGCACTTGGCATATAGGAACCGATTTAAATAAAGAGGATGGTAGCATGAGCACATGGCTCAGTGCCTCCTTTCAACGCAACATGCATTAGTGAAATTCATGGAAAGAATGCTTTATGCACCATGCATGATGCTTATCTTTCTTTTGTCTGAGCACATAGCTATACATGATTTTCATTAAACATAATAATTAAAAGGTATTAGAAAAACCTCCTGGATGCATGGCACCTGTCTTCCTTAGGTTGTGACCAACGATGAGCGTGAGAGGATGTCCTAAGCTGTAGGTTAGTCATTGGGTCCTAAGGGGAAAGTGTAGTGAGGAATGGTACATCCTGGAACGTAAAATATTGGTAGCTTGAGAGGAGTTTGTCCTCGTTTGTGTTATATATTTAGCAGCGCATCAAAGGGCCAATCCCTACGATGTAGGAGAGCTGTAGTGGGGCTCCGACTATTAGTCAGTGGAGTGCCTCCATATGTGTGTGATCGTGGCATTGCCAATGTATAAGGGTTCTCCCTTTGAGGAGTTTTAGGAAAATGTTGGACTATAAACTATAAACGCAGGAATTAAGCCTTAGGGCAGTTTGTCCTTCAGCCTTAGATTGACCCTCCTGGTCCGTGAGGCCGTGAGGGTGTTTGTGTGTCATGAGCATGAGGTCCGGCTAGTGCTATAGCCAGTGCTGGCCCATTTTAGGTCCCATCACATAAGTTGTATTATTACGATCCATATAATTATAATTCATTTGCATTGAACGAGCTTGTTGTTGCTCTTGCCCTATCTTATGCTAGCAATCGGTATCCAAATGCCCTGCCATCTGAGGTTCCTTGAAGAGATCTCTCTGTCGTTGTTGACTAAGCTGCACTTCTTCCCACCATCTAGCATGCGTTTTAGCATCTGCTAGTGTAGCTGGTCGTTGTAAACTAACATGGTGATGAACTTCAGGATTAAGCCCATCAATAAACTTACGTTTTTTCGTGGGATCATTAGGAGCGGGATTCATCTTTCGAATAATCGTCTCCATATGCTCAATGTAATGTTCAATGCTTTCAATTGCTCCTTGGGACAAATAATCTAATTGAAGAGCCAATCTATCTTGAAAACCTTGTCGCCTAAATTTTTCGAGAAAAGCTCTTGATAAGGCAGCATAGGTTCCTTTATGTTGAGCATCCAGGTTCCCATACCACCTCGCTGCCTCATCTTTTAATGTTACAGGGAAGATATGAAGCTTTTGGTCGTCGTCTATTATCTCATTGGTGACACAAGTAACCTCAAATCGTTGCGAATGGGCATCGGGATCTTCATCCCATAGTCTCCCAAATTGCGTAAAGTCAGCTAATCTGACTGGGTTTCGAGCCATTGTTTTCTTAAATAGTGTTCCTAGTCCAAAATCTGAAGTAGAGTCAGACCACGCAGGTTCCTTGGATTCTCCGAATAAGAATCTTAATCCAAATTTATATACCACTCTTGATTGCTCTCTTTGATGGGGAATATGAAATAAAGAACGTAATCTCAAATCTGTCACTCGATCTATCCATAAGGGTTCTTTTGGTGCTTTAAATAAGTAGTTTAACCCAAAAGTAGATTCTAAATTCGAACTAAATGTAAATTCATTACTCCCTATAGTGGCATTAGCTTCACTCTCCACGCTCTCACTTTGCGTACTCTTTGCCTCAATAGGACTATCAGTGCTTGAAACCACTCGATCCCACTGGTATGAAGCTGCTTCACTTTCCTTTGATGGTGTTCGATCAAATGATATGTTAGGCTCTAAGGATTCTACGTTTGAGTTAGACACAGCGTCTATCCCTAAGTTCAGTAATGTGTTGACCCTCTCAAGCCTTTCTAATAACCAAGCCTCCTGTCGTGCCGCTCGTTCTCTAGCTTGCTGATCTCTAGCTTCGTTTTGTTGCCTCCGTCTCACTTCTGAATTCATCCACGATTACTAAACTAGCTCTTACTGTCATACTCCAAAATTACGCTCTTTTTATTCGAAGCTATAAAATTAGGTTTTCACTTGTATGCGCGCTTAGAAGGTTCAAAATAGTTGGCAACTCTGGGTCTATTTCCCCATATGGAAACTTTTCTTCTTGCTCGGGGATTAAGCCTAAGATTTCAGCAACTTCTCTAACATCTTTTGTATCAAAAGTAATTTTTAGACCTCTGGATACACGTATCCAAGGCAGCACATCATCCTAGACCACTCTTCTAAAGGTTCGGTAAGAGCTGCGATAATACCAAACAAAGTGGTACGATACACTAATTGTATTTATCTCTGATGCGTCTATTAGCCCAAAGTGTGTTGCTAGTAGAACTATGGTTTGCGCACAATCGTTATAACCCCAACTCCAAGAGGATAATTGCTCTACGTCCACATTTAATTTAAGGCCAAAATATTCGCCTCCCTCTACTAATTCTGTGTCTCTCGCCCAATCTAGCACTCTTCTTTGACACTCTTGGGGCAAATTAGGAAAATAATCCCTTAGAAAAGAGACTGCGTATTCACTCATGAATAATACCTAATCACCTGTTTGAGCGCCCTTGGCTCCCGACAGACGCAGCAAAAACTGCTGACAAAGACCAAGCCACTTTTAACCAGGTCGGCAAGCCAACTCCTAAAATTTGTTGCACTAAACAGGTGATTTTTGCTACTAATTATACTAATTCAGTTTAGCCTTCCATAATATTTACGATGATATCGAAACTCCAGTAAACATACTTAATCTCACACTTCGTTGCTTTTAAACTTTTAAAGTTAGGTTTTTATATTGGGCACTAAAACGCTAAACTTAGGATAACTACAGTTTCTCTCCATCTTTCAAGAGCGGCTCCTCATAAATTTCTCCTGCCATACGAGTGGCGATTTATCCAGGAAGTTTTGATGTTTGACTTTAAGAAATTTGTTTCAAGGTATAGATCCCTTGGATCTATTTGAATATCCCCATTTAAATTCCTTTTTATATTTCTCTTCTCGAACTGATTAAAATTAATTCTTTTTATTTATTCAAGTGATAGCAAACATTCAAAACAAATTTTCTAACGTACCATAAACCCATAATTTTAATTCCTTATAACATTTCCCCTCTCCGTATTGCAATTCATCGTTGCTTTTAGTGTTTAGATAATTAATTCGTTTTGCAAGAATAATGTCCTTTTTCTTCTTCTTTACTAAATACTAATCAGGATAAAAACAGGTACTCTCTGCACTCTAACGTCAACACATACATAGTTTATTTTAAATCCCCATATTTCCCTTTAATTTATCAGTTAGTCCTAGTGGCCTTCCACTCGTAATTCTTTCAATCATCTAATTTCTCTAAATGTAAATAAAATGTAGATATTTAATATAGACGTTGAGACTTCATCTCATGCTATCTAATCATTAAATTATTAATTTTTATGTTGCTTTTAATTTAAACCAAATATTGTAGCTGAAATCTGACATTAGTAATTATTACAAAGTATTATTAAGCTTCTTATTCTTACCCTCCCATATTTCATAAATTTCCACACCACGGATAATCTCTATTTATCAAAACCAAAACACCATATCTTTATGCAAGCATTTCTTTAAGTAAAACATTATTAAATTGTTATTTCTTTCCTTTTAATCCTTACAAGAATTCACTAACAACTCAGAAACTATCTTTTTAGCCTTTCACTAGGAATCCATAATTTTCATTGATAAATAACACATTTTATTTAAATGAAAACTAAGATTTTTCTTTAAAAATAACACTTTTTGAATTTTAAATATATTAAATAGTCTTTAAATATTATATAAAAAAATTCAATAAATTTTTAAAGACATAGGATTTATAAAAAAAAATCATAAGTCATATTGGATTAAGTAAAAATTTGTAAAAATTCATATATGTCAATTTTAAACCATTTTAGGGCATTTTTCACTATTTTTGATTTTTAGAAAATAATTTCAGGTGCACATAAATATAGACAATCATTTAGCATAAGAAAAAAGATTTAAAGGCATTTTTAAAAAATACTAAACTAAACATTTACTCATACTATATCATTTATTTTAGATAAATGAATTAAGGCGCTTATGTGTTAAACCGCGGGTCGTCGTCACGTCTTTGAAGACCGTGTCTCATGCAGTCCAGCCAAGGGTATCCTCCAGCCAATCGTCTCGATTGTAAGCTTATATTATAGTATTTTTTTCTCCTTCGATCTCTCGCGCTCTATTGCTCTTTAACTCAATGTAAACCACCCTTAAAGGGTTTAGAAGGATTAAACTCTTAATGAAGAGTTAATTTTAGCTATGGTTTTAAGTTGAGGAGATGACGACTTATGAGGGAGATGGAGACTAATTCAATATCTTTTTAATTTGCCCACCAAATCATGCGCGAGATAGAGCGATTTGACGAGAAGAAATTGTTCTACCAACCTATAAGCTCAGATCATGTGGTTACATTGATGCTCCATTTTGGCTATTAAAGAGAAAGCATGGTGATGAAGGTAGATATGAAGGTTTTGATGTTGTCTTTCTCCCCTGGCTTTGCCTTAATGCAGTTAAGATCTCCCTCTTCACTATCAAACTGATTTTGGGTATCTTCTATCTCTTCCTTTTCATGGCTCCAAGAAGGTGCCTTGTCTTCTATTGGCTTTATTTCAAACAACCAGGCGCAAGAATGAAGAATGATTATGACATTTTGAAGTAATGAAATATGCCCTCTCTCATGCATTTGTCACCTTGATTTTTGTCCCTCTCCGTCCCCTTAGCAAGATCAGAAAATTGGCACCCTTCTTCTCTTTATCATAGCTTTAGTTTCCATGGCCTCAATCTCCAGGAAGCAAGTTCGAGAATGGCTTGTTAGAAGACCGCCTAATTTACCTTCCACATGTTGCTGAATTCAAAAGTTATGTCTGTCCATCCATAGAAAAATCGCATATTATCTGTCCATCGATCTTTGTTGCCCTCCTCGATTTGTTTGTAGTCTACAGGTGCTCCTCCTTCGACTGGTTCATGGTGTGTAGGATATGGTTTCAAACCAACAAATCGATGGCCATTGAAGCAAGAGATTGAACTCAAATATTTGGCCCCCTTCATTCGCAGGCGCACCTGGACTAGCATTCAAGACAAGTATTCAGCCCCCATCATTCACAGGTGCTACGATGTAGCATTCATCTCAAATACTCGGCCTGTATGGCATGTCATGGGACTCATTGCCATTCTATCTCTCCTATTCGTCGACCAAAAAATTGGCGCCCTTTCTTTTTCACGCCCCTCGATATCACACGCTCCCTCTTCACTTCTCTTCCTTCAACGACCTTTCTCATAACCACCTTTGGGCATGCCCATCATGGACATACCTCTAGTGAGCTTCACTCCAAACATAGGATAGTCCTTATCAAACTTCTCAAATATCCTTGCATAGTAGACCTATCCAAAGCATGCTAGGTTCATATACAAGATCTAAATATGTTGTATTAACACCACCCTTTTTCACCAATCTTCAACTACACTTATAAATGTGACTAATCATGGAAATCTACATATATATATATATATATGCTTTGGGCCATCTACAAAGGCAAGTATTTTCTAAATCCACTCTCTAGTGCAAAACTCCTTCAAACCAGGATTTTCCCCTTGCCAGAGTGCAGAGACAGGTCCTCCAAAACAGCAACAACGAGCACTGCATCTATAGTAAATTAATGTAAAAATTTGGTAATAAGGTGTCAATGGTATACAAATTTGCCAAAAAATTGTTGTAATATAGGTATTGTTTTTAGGTGTTGTCAGCTTCAAAGCTTTAGCTTCTCACCACTTTGTGACATGATCTGTACATACTAAGATGTATATGTTCTACTTCTGTCTAGTAGGCGGATCAATGGGACCCACAAAATCAATCCCCCACTTCTCAGATGGCTTTAGGGGAAGAATAGGTTGCAGTGGCATGGCACTTGTTTTGGTGGGTTTCCCCATTCATTGACAAGCATCACATCTCTTGTAGTAGTAATATGCATCCTTGTGGAGGGTCAGCCACTAGTATCTTGCTAAACAGAGCCTTTCTTACTGTCGCTTTCTCTTGCGAAGTGTCCACCACATGGTTCCTCATGGCATGCTTTCAATACTATGCCAATTTCATCTCTTGCAACACATCTTTGCAACACTTCATCTTTGCCTTTCTTGTACAGTGCATCGCCTAGCAAGGTGTAGGGGGATGATTCTAACAGAAGCTTCTTCTTATCATGGTTTGAGATGCCAAGAGGATACTGTTGAGTTGCTAGGAGGTTGGCTATGTTTGCATACCAAAGAGTAATTGTTTCAACTAGAAACAAGGAAGCATCAGGAAGGTCTGGATCCTCCTGTTCCTCTTTTGCAATTTGAGGGATCCGTGACAAATAATCGGCTAGGACATGGGAACGGCCAGGCTTAGTGACCACTTCAAATTCGAACTCCTGGAGGAGCAACCATATCATCAGTTGTCACTTAATATCTGCTTTGCTCATCAGGAAGGACATGGCTTCATGATCCATGTAGAAATTGAAATGCGTTGACAGTAGATATTGTAACTTCTCCAGTGCAAATACCATTACCAAGCACTCAAGCTCTGTCACTGTGTAGTTCTGTTCCTATCAGTGACCTTTCGGCTTGCATAATATATTGGTTGATCTAATTTAGAGGGGCCCTTTTGATATAGGACAATACCTAGCCTTTCGCCAAAACTGATGCATCTATGTGCATAAGGAACTCCTTCGTCCAATTAGGAGGCTACAAAATAGGTGCTTGGATAAGGCACTATTTTAGGGTATTACAGACTATTCACAGTCATTAGTCCAAAGGAAATCCACATCTTTCCTTAGGATCTTGTGGAAAGGGGCTATCTTGGTGGCAAAATGTGTAATAAACCTTCTATAGTAGCCCACATGGCCAAGAAATTCTCTCAGTTGCTTGAGGTTTGTTGGTGTTGTCAAGGCAGCAGTTCCAAATCTTTGTTGGGTCTGTTGCAATCCCTTGTTCAGAGAAAATATGGCCCAAATGAACTCCTGATGAGACGCCAAAGACACATTTTTCAAGGTTGAGAGAACCCCATACTCTTGGCATCTGCCAAAACATTGCTCTAGGTGTCCCCAATGCTCATGGATTAGGCTATAGACACAGAAGTCATCGAGATGCACCTCAATGAAATCATGCAGATGATTCAGGAAGGCAGCCATCATTACTCGTTGGAAGGTGGCAAGAGCATAGAGCACAAATGGCATCACTCTATAGGCATAGGTTCCCATTCTGGTGAAGGTTGTTTCTGGATTGGTCCTTTTCCATGATTTGGACTTGGTTATATCCACTGAATCTATCCAAGAGGGAATAGAGCTCATGGCCTGCCATTGTGTCCAACAATTGGTCTGTGAAAGGGATATGGAAATGATCCTTCTTCATCTTCAGTTGAGCTTCGGAAAAGTCCAGACATACTTCAAAGTTTCCCATTCTTCTTGGGTACTACCAGAATTGGCGAAACCCATCACTGTTAGCCACGGCAGATGAACTCTGCTTCAAGAAGCTTCAATAATTTAGCCTTTACCAGAGGAAAACAATTAATATTCATGCACCGTTGTTGTTCACTCTGGCATCAGGCTCTAGGTCAATGTGATGTTGGCATATTGTGGGGTCAATCCCGTTTAGGTCTTTATATGACCAATCAAACACGTCTAAGTTCTCCTTTAGTAAGTCTCGTAGGACCACTAGTTCTTCTTCTGGAAGCTTGAGACCCACTTTGAGGCGACGTTCAATACCGTTAGTATCTAAGAATGTCACTTGCCTTTCACCTTCCACTTCACGGATAAATGTCCCACATATTGTTTCTAGATAGAGGTCTAACTCCTTCAAGGGATTAGTGTCATTGTCTGATGTTCCACTAGACGATAGAGGAGTTAGACCTCTATCCAGAAGCAATCTGTGGGACTCTGATGTTCCACTAGACAATAGAGGAGTTATACCTCTATCCAGAAGCAATCTGTGGGACACTACTCCCTTGAAGGAGTTAGACCTCTATCTAGAAGCAATCTGTGGGACAGTTATCCGCGAAGTGGAAGGTGAAAGGCAAGTGATGTTCTTAGATACTAACGGTACAGAGAACATCGCCTCAAAGTGGGTCTCAATCTTCCAGAAGAAGAACTAGTGGTCCTACGAGACTTACTAAAGGAGAACGATTGGTCATATAAAGACCTAAAGGGGATTGACACCACAATATGCCAACATCACATTGACCTAGAGCCTGATGCCAAACCAGTGAGACAAAGACAACTGTGCATAAATCCTAATTATTTTCCTCTAGTGAAGGCTGAATTATTGAAGCTTCTTGAAGCAGATTTCATTTATCCCATGGCTAACAGTGAATGGGTTTCACCCATTCTGGTAGTACCCAAGAAGAATGGGAAACTTTGAATATGTGTGGACTTTCAAAAGCTCAACTTGAAGATGAAGAAGGATCATTTTCCTATCCCTTTCATAGACCAATTGTTGGACACAATGGCAGGCCATGAGCTCTATTCCCTCTTGGATGGATTCAGTGGATATAACCAAGTCCAAATCGTAGAAGAGGACCAATCCAAAACAACCTTCACCACAGAATGGAGAACCTATGCCTATAGAGTGATACCATTTGGGCTCTGTAATGCTCTTTCCACCTTCCAACGAGTAATGATGGCTGCCTTCCAGAATCATCTGCATGATTTTATTGAGGTGTATCTCGATGACTTCTGTGTCTATAGCCTAATCCATGAGCATTGGGGACACCTAGAGCAATGTTTTGGCAGATGCCAAGAGTATGGGATTTCTCTCAACCTTGAAAAATGTGTCTTTGGCATCTCATCAGGAGTTCTTCTGGGCCATATTGTCTTTGAACGTGGGATTGCAACAGACTCAACAAAGATTTAGAAGATTGCCGCCTTGACAGCACCTACAAACCTCAAGCAACTGAGAGAATTTCTTGGCCATGTGGGCTACTGTAAAAGATTTATTACACATTTTGCAACCAAGGTAGCCCCTTTGCACAAGATCCTAAGGAAAGATGCGGATTTTCTTTGGACTGATGACTGCGAAGAAGTCTTTAATACCCTAAAACAGTGCCTTATCCAAGCGCCTATTTTGCAGCCTCCTAATTGGACGAAGGAGTTCCATGTGCATGCAGATGCATTAGTTGAAGGGCTAGGTGTTGTCCTATGTCAAAAGGGCCCCTCTAAATTATATCAACCAATATATTATGCAAGACGAAAGGTTACTGATAGAGAACAGAACTACACAGTGAACAGAGCTTGAGTGCTTGGTAATGGTATTTGCACTGGAGAAGTTTTGACACTATCTACTGTCAACACATTTCAATTTCTACGTGGATCATGGAGCCATGTCCTTCCTGATGAAAGCAGATATTAAGGGACAACTGATGATATGGTTGCTCCTATTCCAGGAGTCTGATTTTGAACTGGTCACTAAGCTTGGTCGTTCCCATGTTCTAGCCGATTATTTGTCACGGATCCCTCAAACTGCAGAAGAGGAATAAGAGGATCCAAACCTTCTTGATGCTTCCTTGTTTCTAGTTGAAACAGTTACTCCCTGGTATGCAAACATAGCCAACCTCCTAGCAACTCAACAGTATCCTCTTGGCATCTCAAGCCATGATAAGAAGAAGCTTCTGTTAGAATCATCCCCCTACACCTTGCTAGGCGATGCACTGTACAAGAAAGGCAAAGATGAAGTGTTGCGAAGATGTGTTGCAAGAGATGAAATCAGCATAGTATTGAAAGTATGCCATGAGGAACCATGTGGTGGACACTTCGCAGGAGAAGCAACAGTAAGAAAGGCTCTGTTAGCAAGATACTGGTGGCCGACCCTCCACAAGGATGCATATTACTACTGCAAGAGATGTGATGCTTGTCAATGAATGGGGAAACCCACCAAAACAAGTGCCATGCCACTGCAACCTATTCTTCCCCTAAAGCCATTTGAGAAGTGGGGGATTGATTTTGTGGGTCCCATTGATCCGCCTACTAGACAGAAGCAGAACAAATACATCTTAGTATGTGCGGATCATGTCACAAAGTGGTGAGAAGCTAAAGCTTTGAAGCAGAATGATGGTAACAGTATAGCCCTGTTCATGTATGAGAATATTATTACCCGTTTCGGTAGTCCCCTCGAGCTAGTAAGTGAGAGAGCTACTCATTTCCTTAATAAAATCATGGGAAAGAGTTGAAGGAACTGTATAAGATCCACCATCGCAAGTCCACTCCCTATTACCCCAAAGCCAATGGCCAAGTTGAAGTCACCAATCGCATCCTCTACTCGATCTTGACAAGAATGATTGCCACACATCGTCGCGATTGGGACGATCGACTTACAGAGGCCCTCTGGGCATAGAGAACCTCCCATAAGGCAGCTATAAGACAGACCCCTTTCTAGCTCGTATATGGTACTGAAGTCGTCTTCCCTGTTGAATTGGAATTTCTCTCTTTGCGATTGGCAGTTAAAGAATGCTTGGGAGATGTTGAGTCACTGTCTGCAACGCCGCCTCCTGCACTTGGAATGTTTGGATGAGATTTGGCGGATGGCCCTACAGTGTATGGAAACCAATTCTCATCCAAATCTCAAGAATACCTGGGAAACTTGCCATCTGTTACCTGGGAAAATGAATGTAGGGCCCTAAAGTGTATGGAAACTTGCAATTCGTTACCTGGGAAAAGCTGAAAAAGCTGTGCAAGGAAGATACTTACCACCTGCGTACTGCACACAGAAAATGAATGAGTTCTATGAGTTGAAACAACTCGATCTGACTCTGGACGCATACTACTCAAAGTTCGTCTCTCTTCTGAAGTATGCCCCACAAATAGATATGACACAACAGGTGTCAAAATTTTGTGCCAGTTTAAACCCACCTATAAATACCCGCCTCAAATCAATGCGCCCATAGGACGCACTCATTCGAGTAGCGCCCATAATTCAGGAGGTGTAGGCCGGGCCAAGAAGTAACAAGACTTGGTCTTGTAATGATTAGAACAAAGGAGCATATAGGTCCCAGGCGAAGAGAGTTCAAGGTCAAAACTGGGGACAAAGAAAGAAAGCAAGGACCAACAATGTCAATAACTTTGTCCCTACCCAAGGTAATGGCCGCAATCTCCGTTGCTTCCATTGCAACGAGCCCGGTCATTTCAAAAGGCAATGTCCCAAACCTGGCAGAGGACAACAACAAGGACCATTCCAAGGAACCGCCCGTGGCCAAGGAGCTGCCACCCGAGGCAGAGGAAGAACCACCTGTGTTGCCAACAGGGAAATGTGCGAAGAAGAAGACCCGACCATGGAAGCAGAGTTTGAGAGGGAAATAGTCCATGCCGCCCTTCACAAGAAAGACCTGAATCGCTAGTTTTTGGTGATTTAGACACCATCGGACTATCAAGGTAAAGGATTCAAAATCTTGATTGATTGTGGCAGTACGCATTCCTTTATCTCACCAGCTTGTGTAAGAAGATTAGGAATAGCCACAATAGAAGCACCTACCTTGCTTGTGGAATTAGCAAATGGTCATGAGGTCACTTGTACCAGGCAAACTGCTCAGGTGGAATTCTTTTTGGGAGGAGAGTCGACTTCAGTCAGATTCAGGGTCATGAACCTAGGTATCCATGAGTGTTTGCTCAGAATGGATTGGCTTAAACCTAATGACACCCACATTCATTGTGGAAAGGGTCAAGTTTCCTTTCGAAACTTCGAAGGGGAATTGGTCACAACTCAAGGAGAGGCTGGAAAGCCGAAAATTCAATTGGCCAAAGCATCTTGGATAATAAAGAGAGTTAGAAAGGGACTACCTGTCTATTTGATTAAGCTCAATAAGCTAAATCAGAATCAGGATTTTAGTGAAGAACCTTCATGGCTAAAGGAGTACGTGGACATATTTCTTGAAGAGCTGACAGAACTTCCGCCTCAAAGGGAAGTTGATCATGAGATCAAGCTAGTGCCGGGAGCGGCGCTAATTGCAAAGAGGCCTTATAGAATGTCCATCCCGAAAGCAATTGAGCTGAAGGAGCAACTCAAGCAACTGTTAGATCAGGGATACATCCATCCTAGCAGTTCACCATGGGGAGCTCCAGTGCTGTTCCAGAAGAAGAAGGATGGAATGCTTCGACTGTGTATTGATTACAGAGGGTTGAATCAATCAACCGTTAAGAACAAGTACTCTTTTCCAAGAATAGATGAAGTTATTGACCGTCTTCAGGGTGAGAATATCTTCTCCAAGATTGATATCAGATCTGGATACTATCAGATAAGGATCAAGGAAGAAGATATCCCAAAGACGGCATTCAACACAAGATATGGACACTTTGAGTTCCTAGTCATGTCATTCCGGCTTATGAATGCACCTGCCACTTTCAACAGGTTAGTGCAGGATATCTTTAGGCCATATCTTGATGACTTTGTACTCGTCTTCTTTGACGATACCTTAGTCTATTCCAAACATGAAAAAGATCATGAAATCCAACTTTGCATTACCCTTGAGACAATCAGGGCACACAAGCTTTATGCCAAAATGAAGAAGTGTGCATTCTTCAAGCGTCAGATTGAATATTTGGGATTCATCGTGTTAGCTGAAGGAATCTCAGTGGATTCGGCCAAAGTCAGAGATGTTCTAGAATGGCCAATACCAACAATTGTTAAAGAAATACACAGTTTTCTTGAATTCATAGGATGGTATAGGATCTTTATCAAAAACTATGCTTTGATTGCAACACCTCTGATGGATTTACTAAAGAAGCAAACATCGATTGCATGGTCAACTACCGAACAATCTAGCTTTGATAGACTAAAGCAAAGTTTGGTATCAGTACCTATCCTGAAACTTCCGGACCTCAGTTCAAGGAATTTGCAGAGTCATGAGAAGAATTATGCCACCCATGATCTAGAGCTGTTAGTTGTCATCCATGCTCTCAAGCTTTGGAGACACTACTTGCTGGGTAACAAGTGACGGATCATAAATGTCTCAAGTGGATCTTTACCCAGAATGAACTCAACATGAGGCAACGTTGGCGGATTGAAGTGCTGGAGGAGTATGATTTTGAAATCAAATACCGGCGTGGGATGGAGAATGTAGTTGCTGATGCACTCAGTCTCTCAAGGCATTCCTTAAATCTCTAATATTGCAAGATCCCTCAACAGCTAGATCTCTAGCCACAAAGGTATCCATGCCAAACAACCCAATACTTGAGCTAGGTAGAGAAGAAGCTTGCCATGATCCAACGTATCAGAAGATGCTAAGGGAGATCCCTATTAAGGATCAAGAACCGAAGCTACAGGCTAAGTATCAAGAATTCTCTATCAATAGTGGACTTGTCTACTATAGAATGAGGTTACGTATACCGGCAAGCCAGTCACTCAAGCAGAAGATACTTTGGGAAGCTCATGATTCCCCTTTTTCAGGACATCTTGGCTATGCCAAGACCCTCAATGCAATCAGAAAGAGCTACTATTGGGAGAGGCTTAAAGGTGACGTTCTCAAATATGACACTGAGTGTTTGTCTTGTCAACGTATTAAGGCCCAACATGTCAAAATGCCAGGAAAGTTGCAACCACTTGACATTCCCCAAATGAAATGGGAATTCATCAGTATGGAATTTGTTGTTGGCCTACCCCAAGTTCAGGGAGGATACAACTCCATTATGGTTGTAGTTGATATGCTTACTAAGGTTGCACACTACCATATTCCTGTTAAGACAAACTATAAAGCCTCAGACATTGCAAGCACTACAACATATACATGCTATAACGACATTTTCTTTATATATAAAAAATATCGCCGTCGTCGGTATTAGCGTCGGTATTAGTATCGCTACAGAGCCATTGCTATTTGCCTCGCTATTTAGCGACACTAATACCGACACTAATACTGATGATTACAGAGGAATTTCCGATGCTAATACCGACGATTGCAGAATTATTTTCTGATGCTGATACCGACGGTTACAGAGAATAATTTTTTTTTGTGGCAGAGCTGCAGATGTAGCTCTACCACAGTTAGAGCCACACAGGGCTAAGAGACAATTCCTGCTGTCAGGCCATTTCGGGTTCTGTTTTGGAGGCGGAAGTTTTCTGCACGCACTTAGGAAAAGTCCCTGTTTTATGCTGTGCGACCACTGTTCTATAGGTCGGTAAAAAGCTACCGCAGAAATTGCATCGTATGCTTGTGTGCAGAGACATTGGGAGTTACAGAATCATCCTTGTTGCCTGTTGATGCAAAATCGTCACTAGGAAGTGACTGTGTGGTCAAATACCACTTTCGCCAGTTTTGCAGATTTGCCCTTGTGAGGGTGAAGCTGTGTTTTTTGCAGTGACAGAATTTTTTGCAGTGTTTTGTAATGGCGTCTGATTCTCTTTCACAGATTGTCACTGAAAAGCTTGACAAGAACAACTTCCAAGCATGGAAGTTTAGAATGACAAATTTCCTTATGGAAAAAGGATATTGGGAATTTGTTGCAGGAAATGAAGAAGAACCAGTTCTTCCTGATGTTCCCAATCAATAGCAAATGCAGGCATTTAAAGGATGGCATGAGAGAGCTAGAAAAGTTATGTACTGGTTGTCTATAAGTATTTCAGACTCTATGATTGTGCATATTCAGGATGCAAGTATGCCAAAGGAGGCATGGGATACTTTGTCAAAAATGTATAGCACAAATATGCAAGCCAGGAAAATGCAGCTCAAGCAAGAGTTGCACAATGTGCAAAGAGAAAGTATGAGCATCAATGACTACCACATGAAGGTGAAGAAGATTGTAGATGCACTTGCTTCCATTGGGTCGCCAGTGGAAGATGATGATTTAGTTTTCGTGACCTTGAATGGTCTAGAAAAGGATTATGCACAGTTCCGAACATCCATTTCCGTCCGTGAAAGATTTCTTGATTTTGAGGAGTTGATTGCTCTTCTAATTTCTGAGGAGCAGAGAAATGGTGGTGCATCTGTCAAGAATCAAGTGGTGGGGGGACTTGCTCAAGATGTTGCGCCAAACACACACACAATGCATAAGGAGAAGCTCACTCAAGAGACAAGAAGAGAGATGGAGGCCAAAACGTTTTCTTGCTGGTTTCTTCTTCTTCTTCCACACACTTTACAATATACACAAAGTGTAGATAAGATACAACATAAAGGAAAGTGGCCCACTAAGTCAAACAATGCAAAACCGACTACACTAGTCGACTGGTGCTATAACTATGCCAGCTGTAAATAGGTGTAACAACCTGAATATAATAAGTAATGAGTCAGTGGCCATGTGAGAGTCATAATGACCACCGACATGCTAAGTGTAGACGTGTGGACCCATCTAACCAGGCGGTCCACCATCAATGTCCGCATGTGTTGAGCTTGTCATCTCAACAGCATCTTCTTCATGAGGAACTTCAAAAGAAACAATCTTCTACTCAAATGCTGGAAGAGCTAGAGGCAGAGGTAGAGGAGGCCGATCTGGAGGTCGTGGTAGAAATCAGAATATGTAGCAAACTCAAGAAAACCAGTCCTATGGAGTAGGACGTGGTAAATCTAGAGGCAGGGGGAGCCAAAGAGGTCATGGTGGATGGCAAAGAGGCCAAAATGCAAACAACAATGTTGAATGCTACTACTGTGGTAAAATGGGTGATATGGCTAAAGACTGCTATAAAAAGCAGAATGACATCATGAATGAAAATTTGCAACAAGGGAATTATGCATCTTCTAGTAGACAGGGCGATGCAGAAATGAGCATTTATTTATGGTGTAGCACATGAACAATTCTGTGACAAGTGCAGAAGAAAGCAACAAAGTGTGGTATGTTTACTCAGGTGCATCAAACCACATGACAAGTCATGCAGAATGGATGAAGGATGCAAGGAAAATGAAAAAACTAGGATTTGTGGAGACTGGTGATGATACTGCACATCCTATTGTGCAGATTGGAAAAATTCCTTTGTCTATGCAGGATGGGAAAAAGAAATACCTGTCAGATGTATTTCATGTCTCGAATATCACCAAGAATCTGGTTTCTATTGGTCAAATGGTTGAGCAGGGCTTGCAGGTCAGATTTAATCCCCATGGATGCTTTGTTGAGGATATGAAAAATAAAGGTCGCTTGATAGCAAAAGGAAAGAAGAAGGGCAGAATGTTTACGTTGGATGCAAATATGCTTGAATTGAGTGCAGCAATGTTTGCACATGGGACCGGTGTAGTTGCAGATATTGATATCTGGCATAAACGCATTGGTCATGTTAATGTACAACGAATTAAATCAATGCACGCCCGAAATATTGTTGCAGGATTGCCAAAATTCAAGGTTGCAGAAATGCGTAAGGTATATGAAGCCTGTCAATTTGGAAAACAGGCAAGGAAACCATTTCCTAGACATGTTCAAGAGAGTAAGAAGCCATTAGAATTAATCCACTCTGATGTGTGGACTACTAAAGTTGCATCTATTGGAGGCTGTCATTATTTTGTCACTTTTATTGATGACTATAACAGAAAAGTGTGGGTGTATTTTATGAAAAAGAAAAGTGAAGTATTTGGGTATTTCAAAACTCTTAAAGCTATGGTTGAAAAAGAAACATGCCTGTAAATAAAATGCCTAAGGTCAGATGGAGGAGGAGAGTACCTCTCAAATGAGTTTGCAAGGTTCTTGCAGGAGCATGGCATAAAGCAGCAATATTCATGCAGTCATACCCCACAACAAAATGGAATTGCAGAAAGGAAAAACATGCATATTGGAGAGGTATCTCGCGCCATGCTCAACCAAAAAGACCTGCTAGATTTTTATTGGACTGAAGCAGTTGCTACAGCAGTCTACATAATGAACAGGACTCCCACTACATCAATACATGGCATGACTCCAGAGGAGAGGTATACTGGTAGGAAACGAGATATTTCTCATTTGAAAATTTTTGGTTTCATTGCCTATGTTCATGTGCCAGATGAGTTGAGATCCAAGTTGGATCCAAAAGCTGAGAAGTGCATCTTTATTGGTTACTCTCTGCACAGAAAGAGTATAGATGTTATAACCCCTCTACTCGTAGAGATGTTGTTTTTGATGAGATGAGTAGCTGGTATAAACCAGTAAATGTGATTGATGATGTAGATGCACAAAATGGTAATGCTGCACAGAATTCACAGCAGCAATCACAAGGTATTAGTGGACCTAGATCGTCCTCTAGCAGTGGCTCACATTCTTCGCCATGGATAGGCAGATTGAGATCAGGAGAATCTCCTCAAAGCAAACCAGATAGTGGTATACAGGTATCACGAAAGGAAAAGAGAAGGTAGATCAAGCCATGTTTGATGTGAATGCAGGTCACTCTTATGTGGATGGTGAATCCAGTGGCTCAGAACAGAGCATTGACGATGAGTTGGGTATTCCTTCTATTGTTACACCTAGAGTAAGGAAGACTAGGGATGTTTTGAGAGCACCTGGAAGTGAGCCTACTTTGTGTAGGTCTACCAGAGCTAGGTATCCTATGGATAGGCTAAAATATGATGGATTTATAGCCATTCACTATGCCTATATAGTCAAAGTGATACAGGAACCAGAACCCACTTCTTTTGAGCAAGCCATGGGAAAAGAAAAATGGGAGAAAGCCATGGATGAAGAAATGGGTGCCTTGGAAGAAAATTCTACATGGGAATTGGTACCTTTGCCTAAAGATAAGAATGCAATTGGTTGTAAGTGGGTTTATAAGGTGAAGCACAATGCAGATGGTTCTGTGAACAGATACAAGGCAAGATTAGTAGTCAAGGGGTATGCACAAACATATGACATTGATTATGAAGAAACATTTAGTCTGGTTGCAAGGATGGCAACCATAAGAGAAGTTATTGCTATGGCTGCATCAAAGGGATGGTCTTTACATCAGATGGATGTAAAGAATGCCTTCTTGCATGGTGATTTGCAAGAAGAGGTCTATATGGAGCAGCCACCAGGTTATGTGCATACTGTTCATCCTGAGTTTGTTTGCATGTTGAAGAAAACCTTGTATGGATTGAAGCAAGCACCTAGAGCATGGTCTGACAAGATAGGACAGTATCTTGTCACTATTGGCTTTCAGATTTCCAAGGCAGATTTCTCACTTTATGTGAGAAAAACAGAGAAAGGTATTATACTGCTTGTCATTTATGTTGATGATTTGATTATCACAGGTGATAGTGATGAAGATATACTTCATGTGAAAATGCTATTGAAGCAGAAGTTTGAGATGAAGGATTTGGGAGAGCTGCGTTATTTCTTGGGCATTGAGGTGATAAGATCACCAAGTGGGATATGGCTCTTGCAGAGGCAGTATGGATTGGATATGCTGTCCAAATATGGGATGACAGGTTGTAAGCCCATTTCAGTTCCTTTGGAGCAGAATGTGAAGCTGAGCGCAGATACATGTGAGCTTCTAGAAGACCCTACTATGTATAGACGCATAGTAGGAAGTTTGATCTATATGACTATTACCAGGCCAGATTTGAGCTATGCTATTGGATTGGTAAGTCAGTTTATGCAGGCTCCAAGGAAACCACATTTGGATGCGGCTAGATGCATACTCAGGTATGTGAAGTCCACATTGCAGTATGGACTATTTTATGAGACTGGAGTTCAGATACAGTTGCATGGATACACTAATGCTGATTGGGCTAGTAGTATTTCTGATAGACAATCTACCAGTGGATATGTGTTTTCTTTTGGGAGTGCTACACTCACTTGGAGTAGCAAGAAACAACCTATACTTGCCTTGTCGAGCACAGAGGCTGAGTATAGGGGTGCAACAATGGCTATATGTGAGGTAGCTTGGTTGCATAAGCTACTTTATGATATGCATCAGCCTACAGATGGGCCAGTTGTCTTTTATTGTGACAACATGAGTAGTATACACTTGGAAAATAACCCAGTCTATCATGCTAGAACAAAGCACATTGAGGTGCATTATCACTATGTGTGGGAGAGGGTTTTACTAGGTCTTATTGATCTAGTTTATGTCAACACAGAGGATCAGGTAGCTGACATATTCACGAAGGCATTGGGTGCAGAGAAGCTACGTAAGTTCAGAGACTTGCTTGGTTTGCAGGAATTGGGATTGAGCTCGAGGAGGAGTGTTGAGATATCGAGTTCCACTCATGATATGACCGGGTGATCGTTATGCATTTATGTCACTGACTTGTTAGTTGCAGATGCAGTTGGTACACCGCCCATGAATAATAGCTAGATGACAGCTATCCTTATCTACTCTAGTTCGTGGTTCAGTAGGCTGAAAGCCCGATAAGGAAGCAACAATGGAGATGCTGCATTCTCTGCCAATGCAAAAGGCAAAGGTGGTTTCTCCACCAAAGATGGTGGTGACAAAAAGAAGAAGGGTGACAAGAAGTTTCAAGGAGAGTGCTTCTACTGCAAGAAGAAAGGACATGCAATTGCAGATTGTCATGTCAAGAAGACAGATGAAAAGAATGGTACCCTTAAAAGTAAAGGGAAAGAGACAGCCAATACGGCTAAAGTAGAGTTGGAATTATTCATGGCAACCATTGAGGAAGTGTGCTCCTCGGCACAAGAAGAATCTACCACTCACTCATGGGTGTTGGATAGTGGGGCCTCCCGTCACATGACCAACAAGAAAAGTCTATACAGTTCTATGCAGCCTCTACAAGAATCCATCACTGTGACAGTTGAACATGATGCTAAATGCCCTGCTGCGGGCACAAGTACTATTTCTTTTGTTGCTGGAAATGGTGAAGTCAAAAAGCTTTCAAATGTGTTGTATGTTCCCAAAATCAGGAGAAATCTGTTATCAGTTCTGCCATAACTAATCTTGGTCATGAAGTGAGGTTCAAGAAGACAGGTGCAGAAATTCTTGATAGTGCTGGCATAATTGTTGGCAAAGGAGAAAGAAGGAATAACCTGTATGAGCTAAGTGCTCTTACAGCCACCACTGGAGTGGGCACAAGTAAGCTTTGGCATGAAAGGTTTGGACACATCGGATTTGCAGTGTTGAAGGAGATGCAAAAGCAAGGTATGCTTGCTCATCTACCTACAATAACTGAATTGAAGAAACCATGTGAAGCTTGTATGATGGGCAAGCAACAGAGAAAGGCATTTCCACAAGAAAGCAAGAATAGAGCACAGGCTCCTCTAGAGTTGGTGCATGCTGACTTGTGTGGTAAGATGCCTACACAAGCCTTGGGGGGATCTTCTTATTTTATGTTGATTGTCGACGACGACTACAGTAGGAAGATGTGGGTGTACTTCCTTTGTGATAAGGCTCAAGCTTTTGGTAAGTTTAAAGAAGGGCTAAAACTTATTGAGAATGAAATAGGGAAAAGTGTGAAGAAATTTAGAATAGATGGTGGTGGTGAGTTCAACTCAAAGGAGTTTGAAGGCTTTTGCAAGAGCAAAGGGATCAAGCATCAATTGACGACGCCTCACACACCTCAGCAGAACGGTGTTGTGGAACGCAGGAATCGCACCATTGTGGAGATGGCAAGATGCATGCTAAAGGGCAAGGGATTGCCTAACCATTTTTGGGCTGAAGCTGTTAATAATGCAGTCTACATTCTAAATCGGAGCTACATAAAGGCTCTCAAGGGAAAAACACCTCATGAGGCTTACACTGGTAAGAAACCATCTGTCTCACATTTCAGAATTTTTGGATGTCAATGTTATGCACATGTTCTAGATGAGAAGAGAAACAAGTTAAAAAACCAAAAAGCAGAAAATGTATCTTCTTGGGTTATAGTGATGAGCAGAAGGCTTACAAATTATATGACCAAGAGGCAAAGAAGATCATCGCGAGCCGTGATGTGGTGTTCAAGGAGAAGCCACATACAGTGGAGGAGGAGAAGGCAAGTTCTTCCACTTTATCATCAAGCGAAGAAGTAGTCCACTATGAACCTGTCCCGAGAGCTGTCCCTATCCTTAAGGAGAGGAAGCATCATCTTCAGATGATGAGGAAAAAGTTCACCAACCTGACATCACCCAACCGGAAAAGCCATTGCCGTGCTGGGTGAAGCAGCTCTATGACCACAATAATCCTATGCCTGCATCTGTTGAGGAGAAGGCAGATGGACCAAGGAGGTCTCAGAGAATAGAGGAGAAAAGGAGGGCTTCTGCTCACATAATCAATATGGCCTTGATGGTTGAGATTATGAGAGAAGTAAAGGAGCCAACTGACTTAGAAGAAGCACTTGCAGATCCATCATGGAAGGCTGCTATGCAAGGGGAGTATGACAGCATAATGAAGAATGACACTTGGGAGCTAGTGGATCGACCAACAAAGCGGAAGGTTATTGGCACCAAGTGGATTTGGAAGGTAAAGTACAAGGCTGATGGTACCTTAGAAAAGTACAAAGCTAGACTGGTTGCCCAAGTATTTTCACAAGTTGAAGGGTTTGATTTTCAAGAGTCATTTTCCCCAACTGCCAAAATGACCACTATTTGCATAGTACTTGCAGTGGCTGCCCACAAGAAGTGGCCAGTGTACCAAATGGATGTTAAGTCAGTGTTCTTAAATGGTGACCTCAAGGAGGAGGTCTACGTGGCTCAACCACCAGGGTTTGAGGCCCCCCATTCTGAGAACAAAGTGTGTAAGCTGAAGAAGGCATTATATGGGCTGAAACAAGCCCCCAGAGCATGGTACCAACAGATAGATAAGTTCTTTTTAAACCTAAACTTCAAAAGATGTGCCTCAGATGCTAACTTGTATGTTTACAGGGATGGTAAAAAGTCTGTAGTGATTTTTCTATATGTGGACGACCTTCTTATTATAGGTGACTATGAAGATATGATCAACCAAACTAGGAAGGCTTTGAGTTCTGAGTTTGAAATGACAGACTTGGGCTTGCTGCACTATTGTTTGGGGATTGAAGTCTGGCAAGAGTTAGGAAAGATCTTCATCTCTCAAAAGAAGTATGCATGGGAGATCTTGAAGGCATTTGGCATGACCGAGTGCAAGGAGATAGCTACACATATGGAGGCGAATGCAAAGTTATCCGTCGAGGATACATCAGCACTAGCAGACATTGAGAGGTATAGGAGGTTGGTCGGTAGTCTAATCTACTTATGTAACACCATGCCAGATATCAGTTTTGATGTTGGTGTTTTGAGCAGGTTCTCAAACAAACCTCATGAGAGTCATTGGAAGGCTGGGATGCAGGTGCTTAGATACTTGAAGGAAACTCTTGACTATGGTATCACATACAGTTTTGGAACTTCTCTTGTGGGAAACTATGACTCAGATTGGGCAGGAGACAGTGATTCCAGGAAGTCAGTTTCCGGTTATTGTTTCTCTTTGGGTTCAAGAATTTTCTCCTGGATTAGTAAGAAGCAGCCAATAGTGACATTCTCTTCTACCGAAGCAGAGTACAAGGCAGCTTGTTTTGCTGCATGTGAAGCAGTATGGTTGAGAAGGATTCTATGGCATATGGGAGTGTAGGATGAAGAACCAGCTGTGCTGAGATGTGACAATCAGAGTTGCACCGCCATTGCCAAAAATCCAGTGTTTCATGCACGCACCAAGCATATAGAGATCCACTATCACTATGTGCGTGATTTGATAGAGGATGGAATAGTGGAACTGGTCTACTGTCCAACAGAGGAGAATGGAGCAGATATCTTCACCAAAGCACTTACGAAGGATCTGCTTCACGTTCATCTTCAGAGACTCGGCATTGGGCCGAGGAGATAGTTCACCTATGGGTGGACATTGAGGGGGGGTATTAGATATGATCAATGCCCCACCCTGATTAGGTGCTACCAATGATCCATGGTGCTCAAAGTTGTAAGGCCCCCATTATGAGGAGAAGCCAAATGTGAGCCCGGACATTGGTTGAGTCCTGACTTGTATATCAGATGAGGTCCATGTGATCGGATGGCAAAAAGGTGACCATTGTGGGTCTAATCTTTGGGTTAGACGGAGTGGTTAAGCTGGTAGCAACTCAAGGAGCATTGCATCGAGTTGCGGTGTAAGGGAGTTAAAAGGGGCTCCTATTGTGGGGTCCGGGGGCCACGGAAGCGGCCCCTGGCTGGGGGGGTCCCAGGGGGGCCAGCGGCACCCCTGGCAGGGGTTCGGGAGCAGTACCTCTGGCCCGATGGTAAAGGGAATATTCCCTAGCCGACTAGTGGAGGCTCATATGGTAGGTCGGTCAGGCTGACCTAACAGCCTTTGCGGGCTATAAAAGCTAAACCCCTTCATAGCCGTCTATCACTCATCTTTCACCCAGTCAGAGTTGTTGTTCTAGCTAGCCTTAAGCTCTTCACCTATCTTCTATCTAGATCGCCATCTAAGCTTCACACAGTGGAAGCGCATGGGTGGACAGAGCCATCTTTGTATCAGTTGTTTGGAGTTAAAGAATTTACTAATTCTTCTCTTATCTGGTGTGTACTCTCTATCTCTTTCTCAGATTTTGTTCGCTGCGTCGTGTAATATTTTACAAATCTTTCCACTGGACGAGGCATTCTCTCAAGGTTCTAGATCTCAATTGTCTCTCCCTAACATCTAAGATCCTGTCAGCAGGCCATAGCTCAAGGACTCCTTAGCTAGGCATTACAACTTGTTGGTCATCAAGTACATGGCTAGGATTAGGTACATACTTCTTCAATAGACTGATATGAAATATATTATGAACCTTTAGATTCTCAGGGAGTTGCAGTCTATAAGCATTGGGTCCTAGGGACTTGAGGATCTTGTATGGTCCACAATACATTGGACTTAGCTTCTTGCAGTCTCCTAAGGATAGGGAACTCTTCTTTGGATGTACGGGAATGAAGACCATGTGTCCTTCCTAGAAGGTTCTATCTTGACGTTTCAAATACGCGTATGCCTTCTGTCTATCCTTGGCGGCTTGGATGTCCTTTCTTATTGACTTCATTTGGTCATCCATATCTTCCAGCATCTGCCTTGAAGCTCCAACCCTCAGGTTTGGATCCGATAAGTTTAAAGGACTTCGACAATCATGCCCATACAATGCTTGAAAAGGGGTCATCTGAATACTTTGTTGATAAGAAGCATTGTAGGCAAAATCAACCAGTGGCAAGTATTGAATCCACCTTTTTGGTTCATGGCAGCAATGTGCCCTTAGCATATCCTCAATGACTTGGTTGACTCACTCCCTTTGACCATCGGTTTGGGGATGGTAAGATGTACTAAAATAGAGTTGAGTCCCAATGGCTTCAAAGATAGCTCTTCAAAAGTGTGATGTGAAGAGAGAATCTTGATCACTAATGATTCTTCTGGGCAACCCATCATGTAGCTTGAATATCTCCTTGATGAACAACCTTGCAATGTCTGAGGCTTTCTGGGTTGGCTTAACAGGAATATGGTGTGCAACCTTAGTAAGCATATCAACCACAACCATAATGGAGTTGTATCCTCCTTGAACTTGGGGTAGGCCAACAACAAATTCCATACTGATGAATTCCCATTTCATTTGGGGAATGTCAAGTGGTTGCAACTTTCCTGGCATTTTGACATGTTGGCCTTAATACGTTGACAAGACAAACACTCAGTGACATATTTGAGAATGTCACCTTTAAGCCTCTCCCAATGGTAGCTCTTTCTAACTGTATTGAGGGTCTTGGCATAGCCAGGATGTCCTGAAAAAGGGGAATCATGAGCTTCCCAAGGTATCTTCTGCTTGAGTGACTGGCTTGCCAGTATACAAAACCTCATTCTATAGTAGACAAGTCCACTATTGATAGAGAATTCTTGATACTTAGCCTATAGCTTCGATTCTTGATGCTTGATAAGGATCTCCCTTAGCATCTTCTGATAGGTTGGATCATGGCAAGCTTCTTCTCTAGCTAGCTCAAGTATTGGGTTGTTTGGTATGGATACCTTTGTGGCTAGAGATCTAGCTGTTGAGGGATCTTGCAAGATTAGAGATTTAAGCTGAGGGTATTGGCAACTACATTCTCCTTCCCAGGCTGGTATTTGATTTCAAAATCATACTCCTCTACCACTTCAATCCACCAACGTTGCCTCATGTTTCCACTTGAGACTTTTATGATCCGTCACTAGGGTAAACTTGCTACCCAGCAGGTAGTGTCTCCAAAGCTTGAGAGCATGGATGACAACTAACAGCTCTAGATCATGGGTGGCATAAGTCTTCTCGTGACCCTACAGTTTCCTTGAAGAGTATGCTACACAATGACCTTCTTGCATAAGCACACATCCTAAGGCAAGCGTGCTAGCATCAGTTAATACTTCGAACTCTTTACTAAGGTCCGGAAGTTTCAGGATAGGTACTGATACCAAACTTTGCTTTAGTCTATCAAAGCTAGATTGTTCGGCAGTTGACCATGCAATTGTTGTTTGCTTCTTCAGTAAATCCTTCAGAGGTGCTGCAATCAAAGCATAGTTTTTGATAAAAACCCTATACCATCCTGTGAATTCAAGAAAACTGTGTATTTCTTTAACAATTGTTGGTATTGGCCATTCTAGAATATCTCTGACTTTGGCCGAATCCACTGAGATTCCTTCAGCTGACACGATGAATCCCAAATATTCAATCTGACGCTTGAAGAATGCACACTTCTTCATTTTGGCATAAAGCTTGTGTGCCCTGATTGTCTCAAGGGTAATGCAAAGTTGGAGTTCATGATCTTTTTTCTGTTTGGAATAGACTAATTAGGTATCATCAAAGAAGACGAGTACAAAGTCATCAAGATATGGCCTAAAGATATCCTGCACTAACCTGTTGAAAGTGGAAGGTGCATTCGTAAGCCGGAATGACATGACTAGGAACTCAAAGTGTCCATATCTTGTGTTGAATGCCGTATTTGGGATTTCTTCTTCCTTGATCCTTATCTGATAGTATCCAGACAAGAGATTAATCTTAGAGAAGATCTTCGCACCCTGAAGACAGTCAAGAAGTTCATCTATTCTTGGAAAAGGGTACTTGTTCTTAACAGTTGATTGATTCAACCCTCTGTAATCAATACACAGTCGAAGCGTTCCATCCTTCTTCTTCTGGAATAGCACTGGAGCTCCCCATGGCGAACTACTGGGATGGATGTAGCCCTGATCTAACAGTTGCTTGAGTTGCTCCTTTAGCTCAATTGCTTCCAAGATGGACATTCTATAAGGCCTCTTTGCAATTGGCATAGCTCCCGGCACTAACTTGATCTCATGATCAACTTTCCTTTGAGGCGGAAGTTTTGTCAGCTCTTCAGGAAATATGTCTGCATGCTCCTTTAGCCATGAAGGTTCTTCACTAGACTCCTGATTCTGATTTAGATTATTGAGCTTCATCAAATAGACAGGTAGTCCCTTTTTAACTCTATCCAAGATGCTTTGGCCAATTGAATTTTCAGCTTTTCAAGCTCTCCTTGAGTTGTGACCAGTTCCCCTTCGGAGTTTCGAAAGGAAACTTGGCCCTTTCCACAATGAATGTGGGCGTCATTAGGTTTAAGCCAATCCATTCCGAGCAAACACTCATGGAACTAGGTGACCCTGAATCTGACCGAAGTCGACTTTCCTCCCAGAAAGAATTCCACCTTAGCAGTTTTCCTGGTAGAAGTGACCTCACGACCATTTGCTAATTCCACAAGCAAGGTAGATGCTTCTATTGTGCCTATTCCTAATCTTCTTGCACAAGCTGGTGAGATAAAGGAATGTGTACTGCCACAATCAATCAAGATTTTGAAGCCTTTACCTTGATAGTCCGAAGGTATCTAAATCACCGAAAACTAGCAATTCGGGCCTTTCTTGTGAAGGGCAGCATGGACTGTTGCCCTCTCAAACTCTACTTCCATGGTCGGGTCTTCTTCTTCGCACATTTCTCTGTTGGCAACACAGGCGGTTCTTCCTCTGCCTCGGGTGGCAGCTCCTTGGCCACGGTCAGTTCCTTGGAATGGTCCTTGTCGTTGTCCTTTGCCAAGTTTGGGACATTGCCTTTTGAAATGACTGGGCTCATTGCAATGGAAGCAATGGAGATTGTAGCCATTACCTTGGGTAGGGACAAAGTTATTGACATTGTTGGTCCTTCCTTTCTTTCTTTGTCCCCGGTTTTGACCTTGAACTTTCTTCGCCTGGGACCTATTTGCTCCTTTGTTCTAATCATTATAAGACCAAGTCTTGTTACTTCTTGGCCTGGTTTGCACCTCCTGAATTATGGGCGCAGCTCGAATGAGTGTGTCCTGAAGATTTGTTGGGCACATTGATTCGAGGCGGGTATTTACAGGTGGGTTTAAACCAGCACAAAATTTTGATACGTGTTGTGTCATATCCATTTGTGGGGCATACTTCAGAAGAGAGACGAACTTTGAGTAGTATGCATCCAGAGTCAGACCCACTTGTTTCAGCTCATAGAACTCATTCATTTTTTGTGTGCAGTACACAGGTGGTAAGTATCTTCCTTGCACAACTTTTTTCAGCTTTTCTCAGGTAACGAATCCTTCCGAGATCCCTTGGTCTCTGCACCATTGCTTCCACAAAAGCCTGGCTTCACTAGTGAGCTTAAGCTTGGCAAGCATTGCCTGGTTGGTGGGTGTAGTACCAGCCGCTTCAAAGTAATCTTCCATGGACTCTATCCAAATCTCAGCATCAGCTTGGACAGTCCTTCCTTTAGATCACTATTCCAAGCTTCTACCCGTAAACTAGTATGCGGGCCTCGAGATCCAATCCCGAGTCACGTTAGCCTCTTGTGCAAGACCCGGAAGGCAAGGGATTTACGGGGCCAGAGCCCCCCTTAGCACCCAAGCGTCCTCCTGCTCCAAGTAGAGCTCAATGGAGAGACCTTTCGCAGTGGGTTCGGTCCACGTTCCCGGCGCGTTAAACAACCCCCTTGGTTAGGGTCAGGCAGGCAGTCGGGGGTAACTGAAGCTGCCTCTCCCTTCAGGCCTTCAACCTGAAGCATAGATATTCATTTAATTTGTAATTCATAAATCAAACAGTGCTCTAAATTCTCTAGCAAGCACAAACACTTTCATTAACCGATCTTGTTGTTGGCAAACTGCTAAGGAATGATTTTTTTCTTTTGGAATGCATCACCACTCGTTCCAGGGTGTCTTGCAACTTGGCAAGGTCTCTTATATTCTGGGTTAGGGCGTACCCTATTAACCCAAATTGGTCAACCCTAAAGTTCATTGGATACTTAAGTTTTCGGATTTTAACTTTCCTTATTTAGAAGGATATCAAAGAATACATCCTTTTGCAAGATAACTTGTGTAAGGATCCGCCATCCTTGTTGAAGGTATTTAACCTTCCTTCTTGTGAATCAATCACAAGATCATATGATTTCATACTTGCTGCGCAAGTCCTGCATCATATTATATGATGAAACAATCCGTTTTAGTCTCTTTAAGTTGACGTTTGTCAAACCTAGGATCTCTTTTTAAGAATCTCAGGGAAGGTAGGAAAGTATTTAAGGTATAGACATTTCCTGGTTTTTAAATCATTTCCAAGGTATATTTCATAGCATAGGTATTTATAAGTTTACATTAATTCGGTTAACTTTTAGAAGGTAATATTGAGATCACCTCGGCACGACTTGTTATCCTTGTGACAATTGATTTTTCAGTCCTAAACTTTAATGCTTTGGGGTTAGGTAAATTCAATTAATCTTCCTTTTTCCTTGCGAACGAACTCATGCCAAATAACAATCTTTCCCTTGCTAAGATATGCGGTTAGCAATGATAACTTCCTAGAGTTCAAGCATCAAGATTTAACCGAAATATACTACTATAGTAGATAGATAATCTTGCTCGAAATTTGTTTCAATGCATGATGCTATTTGAAGGAAACTATGTTTTATACATTATCATTTTTTGCATGTTTAGTTAAACTAAACTCCTTCATCGTAAATAACTAGGACAAAATATATCTTATCCCTAACAATTCATCTTTGCATGTTGAATTAAAATCGATATAAACTAAGAAGGAAAAACCTAGTTTTGGGGTGAGATATCCACATGGATACCGGGAGATAACCCTCCCGCAGCTACTCCTTGGACTTTCTTAGGTGGCATCGCAGTTGTAATCCTTCGAACGTGAAGACAACTTTTACTCTCCTTTTTGGATTTCCACCGTCTCTCTTTCGAGGCAAGGAGCCGTTGAAAGGATTGACCACGAGAAGGGATAAAGCCCTATAGGGTATATACACGGCAAAAAGGTTATGGGTGAGTGTGGCTTCGCAACCATATGAACCTTGGGAGAATTTTGGGCTTGGGGTAAAAGATATAGGAAGGGGGATTTTTAGAGAGGTTTTTGGACACGGGGTAGTAAAGGTTTTAGGGATTTTAACCCGGAGTGATAGGGGAAAGGTGAAGGGTGAAGGCTTCTAGCACGGGGGGCGAAGAGGGAAAAGGGTGTGTAAGAAAAAGGGGACATGGGGTTAGAAAAGGGCTTAGGGGGTGTGTTAAGGGGAAAAAAAAAGAATGAGGGGGGGGGGGGTGCAACATGGTTTCAAAGAAATAGAAGAAGGGACTTTACAAATTTAGGCATGGGGAAGGGATTTGTGGGTTATGAGTCCAAGGGTTGTGGGGGTTTAACGGCCCCTCGGGAAGGGGTTAAGGCCTTAAGACCGGGGCGGGGTGAAATGATTTCTAAGGGGTAGAACCGGGAGGGGAAAAAATGGTAAGGGAAGGGTATAGGAAGGGGGACTTGAGGGTTTTAAAAACCTTGGGGGGGGGGTGAAAAAGTTCTAAGAAAAACCGGGGAGGGGGGGTTGGTTTAGTGTAAAAAGGGATATGGGGGGTCTTAGGAGGGAACTCGTGGGGGGGGTAGTCCTAAGCCACAGGAAAGGGGCTTAGGAGGTCCAATCCTTAGAAGCTTCCAAGGCTTCTAAAAAGCTGAAGAGCCACATGGACATTGACGGCAGGCAGGAGGTAGATGGAACCGGCGTCTCGGGATGACATACGGCTTCAAGCGGCGGCGCAGCGTGGAGTCCCCCACGGTGGCGTCGACCCAACCCCTCCTTCCTTCACGACTGTCCGACACTCATGATTCCTTCTATGGCAGCAGGGCCTTCCTCCTCCCTTGGCAGCAGCACGCATAGGGAGATGGCTTCATCCTACTCTCTCACGACCTCCCTTGTCTCTGCCGCCCACCCTCGACTTTATAGGGGAGGGGAGGGAATCCTCCCCCCTTGATGTGTCGCTGGCATGGTCGTGGAGCCGAGCAAGCTCCAACGAGGAGCTTGCTGGCTCCTCTATCCCCCCTCAACACTTCCAGCATGATGGGCCACCGCGTGAGAAGGAGAAATTCAATATATATATATTTGATATATTACATTCTCTCCCCCTTAGAGGAATCGAGATGTCCTCATCTCGAGATAAACTGGGGATCTTGATGGTTGAGAGTGTCTTCTTATATCTGTTAGAATATCAAGCTCATACATGTGTGTTTGACCGACATGAGCTGGACACAGCTAGTCTGGCTAGATCAGTTAGGTGTATTAAATAAGTCGGTGTTACTTCTAGTGTGAATGGTCTTTATGACCTTAGGTTGTATATGCACTATGTGTGTGCTAAATGAATAATAAGAAGAATAGAGAGAGAAAGCATGCTGCTTCACTCTGTGTTGCTCTCCTTCCTGCTTCCATGAAATCTAACATGGTATCAGAGCCATGAATGGGCTCACTGGTGGAATGCATTGAAGAAGAAGACTTGAAGACTGACTTGAAGGGCTGGAAAAAGAAGAGGACTGACTGTCATTTCCATCAATGGTCACACAGAGGTATGTACTATGAACCATTGAGTCTCATTGCTTGAAGCAAGAGCTGTGGCTTGCTGAGGAGTCTTCCAAGGACTGATTGAGCACCAGCGAGTGCATTATTATTATAGTAATAAACAAGATGTGCAGCAGCATAGATCTGCCTAGCCAGCGTGTTTGCGCTTGTTTTCAGGCTGAACTCCATGGCTGAGATTCAGCACATGGACTGCTCACCAAGGCTCCATTGAGGATCACCAAGAGTGTGGCTTGTCTGGAGACTCACCAAAGCTCCATTGAGCATCAACAAGTGGGCAAATCTGATCTAAATATACTCTGAACAGTCTGTGTGGACTGTACCTATGAACAGGCTACTCTCATTGGCTGAGATTCAAGAAGTATAGCACTTGTCAGGTGGCATAGAGCTTGGATGCATACCAAGGAAGGTTCTTGAAGGGTATACCTTACTATTGCTCTTGTGGGAGCTCACGTGGAAGCTGTAATAGAGGTGTACAGATCTGAATACATAGGGCTGAGCTTTCATGAACTTACAGTGACATTATACACTTGGGAAGTCTGCATTTTTGGATGCTCTTTGGCATGTACATTGAACTTGAATGTAGCACTTGATGCTTGGTAGAAGACATGTCATATTTCTTGGGTATTTTGACATAAACTTGGAGCTTGGAATGGCCTAATCTGAGAGCCTATGATAGGCTGAAAAATGAAAAAATTTTGCAGACATAAAGCACTAATTGGTTATTTCTGAAGAACTAGTTGGCTTGGTTTGTTCCACAGGTACTTGAAAACTTGGTCTATGACTGTTGAATGCTTGAGCATTGGAAACGGAAGTGATGCAAATGGTTTATGGGTTTTTGGGATTGAAATTAATCCCTGTTGCCAGTGCATTGGCTGTTTGAAATCTGGGAATTTATTTACGATATTCATATATGCTGGTTATATACTGTTTTGAGGTTCTATGCCTATGCATGGCTTGACACATGTACTAGCAGCAATCTATGGAAGTTTGGAACATGTATGACATGTATATTACTCAGTTTTGGGCTTGAAATCACTGTTGGTCACTCACAGAATTACAGTTTTCAGACTGCATATATGTACCCTAGCAGTGAGGTTGCAGGAGTTCAAACCAAAGTGAATACATAGTATTTGCACTGATTGTTTTACTCACAGGTTAAGCCACTTGGTTGTGAGCTGTTTTGGACTGTTAGTGGGCTAAAATACCCTGGTTTTTTACTACAATTAATTGCAGAAAACTGTCATAAACAGTTTCGGGCTGAAGTTGAACTATAAAGAAGATCTTGGTTTGCAGGTAGTCAGGCAAGGTCTATAACATGGCAAATGCTGATAGAACTAATAATGTAACCCAGATTGTGGGAGAAAAGCTTGATAGCAACAATTATGCAATATGGAAGTTTCGCATGGAGAACTTTCTGATAGGCAAAGGATATTGGGACTTAGTGACAGGTGTTGAGGCTGAACCTGAAGTTCCAGATAGGAATCCTACAGCTGATCAAAGACGAGCACATCGAGCTTGGACGGAAAGAGCTCGCAGGGTTTTACATTGGTTGTCATTATGTATCTCAGATGCTATGGTGATGCAGATCATGAACTGTAAATCCCCAGCAGATGCATGGAATATTTTGGTCAAATACTATGGCACAACTACAAGTGCAAGGAAGATACAACTAAAGCAGAAATTCAATAACATGGAGAGGAAGAACAGATCCATACAAGATTATGTCACAGAGGTTAAGACCATAGCAGATCAACTGGCATCTGTTGGCTCACAGGTAGAAGATGTGGATATGGTTGCAGTGACCTTAAATGGCTTGGGTCCGGAGTACAAGTCTTTTGACACTTCAGTATCTGTGCGGGCTGAGATGCCTGACTTTAATGAGCTGGTTGCATTATTGACTCATGAAGAGGTGAAGCTTGGCTTAGCTATAGGGTCAAGCAGCTCAAAGAATAAGGATGCAATTTTTTACTCAAATTAGCGTGGTCGTGGTAGCCGTGGTAGAGGCTACGGATCTGGCAGAGGAGGCCAACATAATGCATCCTACAGTAATAGCAATCAGCAGTCATCAAATGCAAGAGGTGGTGGAAACTTTCGAGGCAGGGGGAGATCTAACTCCCCTGGCAGAGGCTCATGGCAGCAGCAGCGTCAGTCAGACAATCCAAATAAAGATAAGGATTGTCATTACTGCGGAAAGTATGGGCATATTGCAAAGGACTGCTGGAAGAAGCAAGGAAATCAGAAGGGCAAGCAGCATGGGGCGTACGCGAATGAAGACCATGTCTCCTTCTTCGAAGACTCTTTCATGACGCTTCAAATCTGCGTATGCCTTCTGTCTATCCTTGGAAGCTTGTATGTCTTGTCTTATTGACTTTATTTGATCATCCATGTCTTCCAACATCTGTCTTGACACTTCAATAGGGTTGGATCAGAAAAGTTTAGGAGACTTCGACAATCATGACCATACAATGCTTGGAAAGGAGTCATCTGAATGCTCTGCTGGTAAGAAGCATTGTAGGCAAATTCAACCAATGGCAAGTATTGAATCCACCTCTTCGGTTCTCGACAGCCATATGGCCTAAGCATATCCTCGATGACTTGATTTACTCGCTCTGTTTGGCCATCTGTTTGGGGATGGTAGGCAGTGCTAAAACAGAGTTGAGTCCCAATAGCTTCAAAGATAGCTCTCCAGAAGTGTGATGTGAAGAGAGAATCTTGATCACTAATAATTCTTTTGGGTGACCCATGTAGCTTGAATATCTCTTTGATAAACAACCTTGCAATGTCGGAGGCTTTATAGTTTGTCTTTACTGGAATAAGGTGTGCAACCTTGGTAAGCATGTCAACCACAACCATGATGGAGTTGTATCCTCCCTGGACTTGGGGCAAGCCTACAACAAAATCCATACTGATGAATTCCCATTTCATTTGGGGGATGTCAAGTGGTTTCAGTTTCCCTGGCATCATGCCATGTTCGGCTTTGATACGTTGGCAAGACAAACACTCAGTGACATATTTGAGAACATCACCTTTGAGCCTCTCCCAATGGTAGCTCTTCCTAACTGCATTAAGAGCCTTAGCATAGCCAGGATGTCCTGCGAAAGGGGAATCGTGAGCTTCCCACATTATCTTCTGCTTAAGCGACTGGCTTGCTGGTATACACAGCCTTGTTTTATAGTAGACAAGTCCATTATCAATGGAAAATTCCTGATACTTAGCTTGCAAATTTTGATTCTGATCCTTGATAGAGGTCTCCTTTACCACTGCTTGGTAGGTCAAATCATGGCATGCTTCCTCTCTAGCTAACTCAAGTATAGGGTTGTTTGGCATATGATAGCCTCCAATTTTGTCATCAAAAAGGCTAAAAGATTTGGGATCTACATCGACAAATTATTCACTTTATCAAAAATGTTTGTGATATTGTATCTAAGTTGTACTTCATTGATATATATTTTTACCATTGTAAATGCTTGGCTTGGAGCTATAAAAGCCATTGCATATGTTCTTTTATTTTAAAAACCTTAGGAATCTTGCCTAGAATACATGCAACACAAAGGGCTCCAACCTTAGTCTTTTTGTATGGTCAAAAATATTTGATTTAATAAAGGTTCAAAAGGGTGCAATTGGGGTTCTTGGGAAAAAGTGGTTGAGGAGGTTGGAGCACGGCAGATTGTGGTGCCTCTTTAACTTCTCTCTTCCCTCTTTTTCAAAACTCTCTTTGTCCATCCTTCTTCTTGCTCTTCCTTTGTGCAGAAAACTATGGATCTTGAGTGTGTAGAGGAAGAAGAGGAGCCTCCTGATCTTGTTTCTTGATTGGTGAGGGTGTGTCTGGAGTCTTTTGTGTGTGTGTATTCATGGCAAGAGAGGCTTGTTTGCAGGTTTCATGGTGAGGAGCAAAGCTCCAAGCATATACTTTGCTGCTCGGTACCCTGGTTTTGTGCTTGTTTGAGTGCTGGGTGAGAGCCAGTCATTTTTGGTTCCGTTGCCGGGACTGGGCTAGCCATGGATTCTGCAAAGTAAAGAGCAGGTTTTCAAGATCTTTGAAGAGCAGGGAGTTGTATGCAGATTCGTTCTCATATGTTATATTTGTGAAGATTGGATGAAAGTAAGAAGAAGAAGAAAGATGGAATAACATCAGATGGCCTGCCTTCTCCCCTCTTCATTCTTTCAAGTTTTCACCCCGACACTGTCAAAGTCATGAGAAGAGACCAAAGCACCTATCCTATTTACTTCTTTACAGAAGGAGGGTTGCACCTTCACCAGAACTCGAGGAAAAACTCGTTGGAAGCAACAGTGGATGTCTGTCGAAAAGTTGCTTTAGATGGTATAGTTACAGAAGCGGCATCGATCTTGCTACGACCGCAGGCAGTGAAGGTCATTCTGGGGCCGACTTATCCCTTCTCACCTACGGAGAAGTAAACGATGATGCTAACACTGTGCGTCGGCAAGAAGAGCTGGGTGTAAAGGGGGTGATTGTGGATGAGGTAATGAAGGCAGTGTCCGAAATGCAGATGAGCCCGCCTTGGGTCCCTTGGTCACCATGGCGACAAATCTCAGCGACCTATTCTTTCTTTATCACTGTGCCAGCAACATGCCTCCATCTTCATTTATCTTACCAGCCGGTGTGAGAACCGCCCAATTGATCATTTCCCCCCTCCTCGCACCCTCTTCAAACCCACATTCCATACTGGTCGATAGCCACACATCAGAAGAAGGGTTTGTTGAGGAGAGGAAAAACATAATTGCACTCTGCAAAAGCGACAGTCAACCTGAAGGATTTATGATGAAGAAGAAGAAGAGAGAGAAGCTGATGCTCTGCGCTCATCCTTCTCAGTGTTGTTGTTGAAGAAGAATGGTCTTGTGTAATGAATGAAGATGAAGATGAAGGAAAAGAGGAAGCTCAACGCCTGGGAGCAACATGGCGATCTGTTCTGCTCTCGTTTCCCTCAATGGTTTACAATAGACCGTTCGTCCTCATCCACATCCACAGAAGGTATCGGCAAGAAACGACAGAAAAAAAAAGAAGATCAGATAATCTTTTGCTTTTAATGAACCTTAAAACCCTAAGGTTTGAACCAAGAAAAAGAGGAACTAGTTCATATGCAAATGCATTTTGAGCCTTCTTAGTGATATTTCCTTTTCTCTAACTATGCCAAGCTCAAAGTCAAACGGGTGGGAGTGCTTCAAAGATGAATCTTAAGAGTGGGAGTAGTTATTGAAGATCTTTTGTGGGTTTTTCACCTTTTTGGTGTCAAATTTGGTGGATTTTCAATGTTTCTTCTTCATGGAGATAGTGTGTCTCCCAAAATCAAAGTGTTGTGGTATTCATCCTTATCAGTATATTAGTCAGTGATGGGTGTTTGGAATCAAGACAAAATATTGATGTGAAGAGATAATGGTTGTTGAAGAAGTGGACAAATGATCCACGGAAGTGTGAAGAAATGAGAAGGAGGATATGAAGTGTTTATTGAAGCTTACAATGGAAGTTTACTATGGTTCTTTGGTTCGCGGGAGCTCACCAATTTAAGTGTGGGAGGAATGATAGCCTCCAATTTTGTCATCAAAAAGGCTAAAAGATTTGGGATCTACATCGACAAATTATTCACTTTATCAAAAATGTTTGTGATATTGTATCTAAGTTGTACTTCATTGATATATATTTTTACCATTGTAAATGCTTGGCTTGGAGTTATAAAAGCCATTGCATATGTTCTTTTATTTTAAAAACCTTAGGAATCTTGCCTAGAATACATGCAACACAAAGGGCTCCAACCTTAGTCTTTTTGTATGGTCAAAAATATTTGATTTAATAAAGGTTCAAAAGGGTGCAATTGGGGTTCTTGGGAAAAACTGGTTGAGGAGGTTGGAGCACGGCAGATTGTGGTGCCTCTTTAACTTCTCTCTTCCCTCTTTTTCAAAACTCTCTTTGTCCATCCTTCTTCTTGCTCTTCCTTTGTGCAGAAAACTATGGATCTTGAGTGTGTAGAGGAAGAAGAGGAGCCTCCTGATCTTGTTTCTTGATTGGTGAGGGTGTGTCTGGAGTCTTTTGTGTGTGTGTATTCATGGCAAGAGAGGCTTGTTTGCAGGTTTCATGGTGAGGAGCAAAGCTCCAAGCATATACTTTGCTGCTCGGTACCCTGGTTTTGTGCTTGTTTGAGTGCTGGGTGAGAGCCAGTCATTTTTGGTTCCGTTGCCGGGACTGGGCTAGCCATGGATTCTGCAAAGTAAAGAGCAGGTTTTCAAGATCTTTGAAGAGCAGGGAGTTGTATGCAGATTCGTTCTCATATGTTATATTTGTGAAGATTGGATGAAAGTAAGAAGAAGAAGAAAGATGGAATAACATCAGATGGCCTGCCTTCTCCCCTCTTCATTCTTTCAAGTTTTCACCCCGACACTGTCAAAGTCATGAGAAGAGACCAAAGCACCTATCCTATTTACTTCTTTACAGAAGGAGGGTTGCACCTTCACCAGAACTCGAGGAAAAACTCGTTGGAAGCAACAGTGGATGTCTGTCGAAAAGTTGCTTTAGATGGTATAGTTACAGAAGCGGCATCGATCTTGCTACGACCGCAGGCAGTGAAGGTCATTCTGGGGCCGACTTATCCCTTCTCACCTACGGAGAAGTAAACGATGATGCTAACACTGTGCGTCGGCAAGAAGAGCTGGGTGTAAAGGGGGTGATTGTGGATGAGGTAATGAAGGCAGTGTCCGAAATGCAGATGAGCCCGCCTTGGGTCCCTTGGTCACCATGGCGACAAATCTCAGCGACCTATTCTTTCTTTATCACTGTGCCAGCAACATGCCTCCATCTTCATTTATCTTACCAGCCGGTGTGAGAACCGCCCAATTGATCATTTCCCCCCTCCTCGCACCCTCTTCAAACCCACATTCCATACTGGTCGATAGCCACACATCAGAAGAAGGGTTTGTTGAGGAGAGGAAAAACATAATTGCACTCTGCAAAAGCGACAGTCAACCTGAAGGATTTATGATGAAGAAGAAGAAGAGAGAGAAGCTGATGCTCTGCGCTCATCCTTCTCAGTGTTGTTGTTGAAGAAGAATGGTCTTGTGTAATGAATGAAGATGAAGATGAAGGAAAAGAGGAAGCTCAACGCCTGGGAGCAACATGGCGATCTGTTCTGCTCTCGTTTCCCTCAATGGTTTACAATAGACCGTTCGTCCTCATCCACATCCACAGAAGGTATCGGCAAGAAACGACAGAAAAAAAAAGAAGATCAGATAATCTTTTGCTTTTAATGAACCTTAAAACCCTAAGGTTTGAACCAAGAAAAAGAGGAACTAGTTCATATGCAAATGCATTTTGAGCCTTCTTAGTGATATTTCCTTTTCTCTAACTATGCCAAGCTCAAAGTCAAACGGGTGGGAGTGCTTCAAAGATGAATCTTAAGAGTGGGAGTAGTTATTGAAGATCTTTTGTGGGTTTTTCACCTTTTTGGTGTCAAATTTGGTGGATTTTCAATGTTTCTTCTTCATGGAGATAGTGTGTCTCCCAAAATCAAAGTGTTGTGGTATTCATCCTTATCAGTATATTAGTCAGTGATGGGTGTTTGGAATCAAGACAAAATATTGATGTGAAGAGATAATGGTTGTTGAAGAAGTGGACAAATGATCCACGGAAGTGTGAAGAAATGAGAAGGAGGATATGAAGTGTTTATTGAAGCTTACAATGGAAGTTTACTATGGTTCTTTGGTTCGCGGGAGCTCACCAATTTAAGTGTGGGAGGAATGATAGCCTCCAATTTTGTCATCAAAAAGGCTAAAAGATTTGGGATCTACATCGACAAATTATTCACTTTATCAAAAATGTTTGTGATATTGTATCTAAGTTGTACTTCATTGATATATATTTTTACCATTGTAAATGCTTGGCTTGGAGCTATAAAAGCCATTGCATATGTTCTTTTATTTTAAAAACCTTAGGAATCTTGCCTAGAATACATGCAACACAAAGGGCTCCAACCTTAGTCTTTTTGTATGGTAAAAAATATTTGATTTAATAAAGGTTCAAAAGGGTGCAATTGGGGTTCTTGGGAAAAACTGGTTGAGGAGGTTGGAGCACGGCAGATTGTGGTGCCTCTTTAACTTCTCTCTTCCCTCTTTTTCAAAACTCTCTTTGTCCATCCTTCTTCTTGCTCTTCCTTTGTGCAGAAAACTATGGATCTTGAGTGTGTAGAGGAAGAAGAGGAGCCTCCTGATCTTGTTTCTTGATTGGTGAGGGTGTGTCTGGAGTCTTTTGTGTGTGTGTATTCATGGCAAGAGAGGCTTGTTTGCAGGTTTCATGGTGAGGAGCAAAGCTCCAAGCATATACTTTGCTGCTCGGTACCCTGGTTTTGTGCTTGTTTGAGTGCTGGGTGAGAGCCAGTCAGCATAGATACTTTTGTAGCTAGAGATCTAGCTGTTGATGGATTCTGTAAGATTAGGGAATTTAGGAATGCCTTGCGACTAAGTGCATTGGCAACTACATTCTCTTTCCCTGGTCGGTACTTGATTTCAAAGTCATATTCCTCCAACACTTCAATCCACCGATGTTGCCTCATGTTGAGCTCGTTCTGGGTAAAGATCCATTTGAGACTCTTATGATAGGTTACTAGAGTAAACTTGTTACCCAACAGGTAGTGTCTCCAAAGCTTTAGAGCATGGATGAGCAATTCCAGATCATGCGTAGCATAATTCTTTTCATGGCTCTTCAATTTCCTTGAAGAGTATGCTACTGGATGACCTTCCTGCATAAGTACACACCCCAAGGCAAGAATGCTAGCATCAGTTACTACCTCAAACTCCTTATTGAGGTCTGGAAGTTTTAGAATAGGTGCTGATACCAAACTTTTCTTTAATCTGTCGAAGCTATTTTGTTCGGGATTTAACCATGTAATGGAAGTCTGCTTCTTTAGTAAATCTGTCAGAGGTGCTGCAATCAAAGCATAGTTTTTTATGAAGACCCTATACCATCCTGTCAATCCAAGAAAGCTGCGTATTTCTTTGAAGATACTTGTGTTGGCCATTCAAGCACATCTCTGACTTTGGCTGGGTCTACTGATATTCCTTCTGATGATACTATGAATCCTATATATTTAATCTGACGCTTAAAGAAAGCACACTTTTTCATTTTTGCATACAGCTTATGTGACCTCATTGTCTCAAGGACAATCTGCAGTTGAGGTTCATGATCGTCTTCTTGTTTAGAATAGACTAAAGTATCATCGAAGAATACAAGCACGAAATCATCAATATATGGCCTAAAGATGTCCTGCATTAATCTATTGAAGGTGGCAGGTGCATTCGTAATCCCGAATGACATAACCAGGAACTCAAAGTGCCCATATCTTGTATTGAAGGCCGTCTTTGGGATATCTTCTTCCTTGATCCTTATCTGATAGTAACCTAACCTGAGATCAATCTTGGAGAAGATCTTTGCATCCTGAAGACGATCAAGAAGCTCTTCTATTCTAGGAATAGGATACTTGTTCTTTACTGTTGATTGATTCAACCCTCGGTAATCAATACATAGTCGAAGTGTCCCATCTTTCTTTTTCTGGAATAGTAATGGAGCTCCCCACGGTGAATTGCTAGGCCGAATGTAGCCCTGATCTAATAGTTTCTTGAGTTGTTTCTTCAGCTCAATTGCTTCTGGTATGGACATTCTATAAGGTCTCTTGGCGATTGGTGCAGCTCCAGGCACTAACCTAATCTCATGATCCACTTCTCTTTGAGGCGGAAGTTCGGTCAACTCTTCCAAGAATACGTCCGTGTATTCCTTTAACCAAGAAGGTCCTTCATGAGACTCTTGCTTTTGATCTAACTTGTTGAGTTTGATAAGTAAACGGGTAATCCTTTTCTGACCCCTTTTATGATCCGAGATACTTTGGCCAATTGGATTCTTGGCACTCCTGCCTCACCTTGAGTTGTGACTAATTCCTTTTCAGAGTTTCGAAAGGAAACTTGACCCTTTCCACAGTGAATGTGGGCGTCGTTGGGCCTAAGCAAATCCATTCTGAGTAGACACTCATGAATACCTAAATTCATGACTCTGAATTTAACCGAAGTCTTCTTTCCTCCAAGAAAGAATTCCACCTTAGCAGTTTGCCTGGTACAAGTTACTTCACGACCATTTGCCAATTCCACAAGCAGGGTAGGTGCTTCTACTGTAGCTATTCCTAATCTTTTTGCACATGGTGGTGAGATAAAGGAATGTGTACTGCCACAATCAATCAAGGTTTTGAAACCTTTACCTTGATAGTCCGACGGTTTTTGAATCACCGAGAACTGGCGATTCGGCCCTTTCTTGTGTAAAGTGGCATGGACTGACGCTCTTTCAAATTCTGCTTCCATGGTCGGATCTTCTTCTTCCCCTCCTTCGCACATTTGCCTATTGGCAATGCAGGCGGTTCTTCCTCTTCCACGGGTAACGGCTCCTTGACCAGAGCCTATTCCTTGGAAAGGTGCTTGGGGATGTCCTCCACTGAGCTTGGGACATTGCCTCTTGAAGTGACCGGGTTCATTGCAGTGGAAACAATGGAGGTTTCTGCCATTACTTTGAGTAAGAACAAAGTTGTTGACATTATTCGTCCTTGCTTTCTTTCTTTGTCCCTGATTATGACCTTGAGATTTTTTCATTTGAGTTCTGAATGCTCCTCTGTTTGGTTCATTATAAGACCAAGTTTTGTTACCCCTTGTTCTACCATCCACCTCTTCCTCTAAAGCTCCCCCTGCCTCTTAAGTTACCACGACCTCCTGAACCTGCATATCGCCAAATTGTTGATTCCATCTATTTTGCTGGTTGTCACTACCATGTCCTGTACATGGCCTCTTGAAGAGAACCTGCCACGTCCCCTTCCTGAACTGGAGTAGAAAGCTTGGACCTGTTCACCACTTCTTTCAGATGTCTCACTCTGCATTTTGATCTCTTTTCGCATCTGCCACGTAGCGAAAGTATTCTGGCCTTCCCACTTAGGACCGACCTGAATCAGGGTTTCCCCTAATGGTCTTTTCCTAAACGGCAACTAACGTCAAACCTTGAGCAAACTACTTAACGCAGAAATGCTAGGGCTGAAGTGGATTCACGTTGCACTTGGTTCAAGGAGAATGGGAAACGAGAGGGATGCAGGGCTCGACCTCTCTACCATAAGGCATAGTAACATTTCGTTCCCCTAAAACAATGTAAACCGGGATTATTATAACCTAGACTCTAGGTCAACGCCCTTGCTATTCATTTCCTTTTTAAGAAGATCTCCTTGCTATCCATTATGATTGAGAAAAGTTCCCGGCCAACCGGGACCACCCATTCGTAGGACGGACCCATGGCCACATCCACCGCACTTTCCTCAAGTTGTTTTAGTTGTCTAATTACCTACCACATTTAGTTGGACATGCATCAAGCAGCTTTCTTAATTAGCCCGTTAGGCACCGGTTCCTTCACATAATCTTAGTACTTGACATAGAAAAGCACTGTCAAACAAGTTCCTTTTCAACATGTTATCATATTTATCTTTGGAATACATTCATAAAGTCTAGCCCGTAGGCTTATCCATAATCCACCCGAAGGCTATCCAGCAATCCACAGGGATTACTAATCCAAGATTCCGCCCGTAGACTAGTATGCATGCCTCGATATCCAATCCCAAGTCACGTTGGCCTCTTGTGCAGGGACCGAAAGGCAAGGGATTTATGGCGAGAGCCCCCCTGGCACCCAAGCGTCCTCCTGCTCCAAGTAGCACTCAACAGAGAGACCTCTCGCGGCAGGTTCGGTCCACATTCCCGGTGCAGCTAACAACCCCCTTGGTTAGGGTCAGGCAGACAGTCTGGGGTAGCTACCTCTCCCTTCAAGCCTTCAACTTGAAGCATTCGATATCTTTTCATCCTTTAATTCCTTGAGCAAACAAAGAAAACAGTGCTCTCTAAACTGTTACAAGCACAATCATTTCCAGTGGTCGTTATTCGACCAACTGCTAAGGAGCGAATCCTTCTCTCCGAATGCATCCAGCATTCGATCCAGGATCAATTGCGACTTTGCAAGATCCCAAGGGTTTTTTTTATTAACCCTTATGTCCTTGGGTTAGGGCCGTACCCTATTAACCCAACTTAACCAATACCTTAGGTTTTATTAACAGTAAATCATGGCGACCATGTCGCTCCAAATTATCAACTTGGTCCTTTGCTTCCAAGAAATTACCTAATTCCCTTATCTTGGCAACTTTATAACAGGATCACTACTCATCCGCTTGCAAGTTTAACTTGCGCAAGAATCTGCCAATCTCATTTCGAGGAATTGGCCATTCTCTTGTGATCAAACCACAAGATCATGCGATGTTGCAACTTGTTGCACAAGTGTCGCATCTAATCCATGGGACTATTTCAACCATCGAATTGCATCTTCTATTCACGGAATCATGATTAGATAAGAAACAGGGTTTAGGGTGTCTTCATATCCAATCCATTCCCGATTGCACTAGGTTGACATCGTTTGGTCCTAGGGTTTCCAATTCAATCCGAGTTTCATCTTTTGATCGAGTGATCCTTAGGGCAGAAACCCTAGTTCGTTTCTTGCAAGTACATCCAATTGTCCTTACATTCCGTGAATGCGGGCAGGAGTTCAGGGCATGAGAGTTTTGACTTGGCAATAAGCGCGACTAGGTCAAGTCCTTAACGTGCTAAACCCTATTTAGCACTTGGAGTATGTTGCATTGATTTAACCATCCTAAGCGAATCCTTTGTGGTTTAGGTATTTTGGGTAATCCAGTTTACTTGTCTTATGACAAGGACGAACTATTCCTAAAGATATTGTCTTAATCAAAGAGGGGAAAAACTAGTTGCATTACAATACAATTCTTGTAAGCACACGAGTCATTGCTCTATGTATGATTAGATTTAAAAACCCTAACTTTTCTGGTTACGATCAAAGCGCAATTTACGGCATAATTTTCATTGATCCTACTAGGACATGCATTCAGGATTTATGCCACTAAGCTTTTAGGGTTTTATGTTAAAACAAACCATGCAGCCTTTCCCTAACTACGTTTCTGAATGGGTTTATTTATACAACGAATGGGCATTATGCAACCTTCCCTAATTACTACACAGTTTAAATGATATTTATGCTAATTGAAGTTAGAGTTAACCTACTTCATGCAACCTTAGAATCTTTCCATGCTTTGCAGTTTCCTATGGTTGATAATGACTTTTTAATGAATCGTTACGAAGAAAGATTTGTCTAACAATGCGACATGAGATTTAATCTTTCCATGCATAATCGAAGGTGTACTACAATAATTTTGACTTTATTAGTTGATCTATATTCATTACTTTACAATGCACAAAAGCAACTTGCTAAAAATGCATGGGCACCTTAAGTTCTTTTCCGTTCATTCCATTGCAAAATTACAAATGACCAATCTTCAATCGTGAGTTACTTCTTTTAAAATATCCAATGAATTTCAATCGCAAAAGTGCATCCTAATTCCATAAATTAACCATGCATAGTTGCAATACTTCGACCTAAATAAAAATTAGGAAGAAAACCTGGACTTGTGGGTTCGGTGAAATATCCACATGAATATTAGGAGATGATCCTCCTGCGCTTGCGCCTTGTGACCTCTTAGGGGCCATCGTGAATTCGACCTCCAGTTTGCCTTCATGAATTCGACCTCCCGTTTGCCTTCGTGGATTTCGAACTTATTGCCTTGGCTCGCAATCTTATGATCTTGGCGTGTCTCCCTCATACGCGCAATTCCCTTTGAGGTATGGCTTCCTTGATTGAAGTTTTGACTTGCAAAATTTGGCTTTGGAAGACCTTAGGGATCTTGTGAGGGTCCTTGGGCAACGAAGGCTTGAGAGTTATTCTTAACCTTGAAATTGCGGGGTTAGGAATGGTTTTCTGGGCCTTGCGGAAAAGGAAACTTTAAATCCCAAGCCTAGGGGCTTGTGGATGATTGGTGGGAAGGGCTTTACACTTATTTTCTTCAAAAATATCGAGGTAAAGATCTTGTGGAAAAGGGGGTTTAAGGAAATCCTCTTCAATGGGCTTATGGGGAAACCGAGTGGGAAGGGGTTTAGAGAAACCCTTTTTTTTCTTTACGAAGAACCGGGCCTAGGGCCTTAGTAGCTTCCTTTTCTTCAAAGCCCAGGATGGGCTTATTGAGGATCTAAAAGGAAGGCCTTTAAAACCGGGCTAGGGAATGGCTTGTGTGGGATCCAATGGGAAGGGGACTTAAAAATCCAGGGGTAAAATGAACTTACGGAGATCCAATGTGAAGGGCATTAAATCCCGGGGGTAAAATGGGCTTTATGGGGAATCCACAGGAAGGGGGCTTAAAAAAATCGGGGTTAATATGGACTTGTGGGAGTTGCAATGGGAAGGGGGCTTAGAGAAGCCCCCTTAGAAGCTTCTAAGAAGCTTTTGGGAAGTGAGTACAGGACCACGTGGGCGAGGAAGAAGACCAATAGTGGACAAGGGAAGGGTGGCGTCAGCAGCGGCCGGCCGTGGCATAGTGAAGGCGGAGTTGGTAGATTGGCGGTGGCTATCGAGCCTCAGCGGGCGGCTCTTCTGCAGCAAACAGTGACCCTTCCTCCTCCACATCTACAATGGAAGCTACAATGGCAGCTTCAATGCCTCCACAGTCTGGCCCGTCCTCACTCTTTCACCCCCTTAGAGGGGTGTATTTATAGGACAAGGGGGGAGAGGGCTCCCCCCCACGTGGCCCCCTTGCATGGTATCCTCCCTTCCACCTCCTCCAGTTTCCCATAATAGCCCATCCCCTTCCCTCAGCCACGAATTGACTGGGGGAAGGTAAATAAAAAAATTTGCAACAATCCCATCATTATCCTCTTGACCTCCTCCCAAGAGGGAGTTCACTTGTGGTTATGCGGGTTTTGAACCTCGGTCCGGATTTGCCAATGGGGAGGTCATGATTCCTCGCATACGGTTTATAGATTGCATTGTTGGTAACTCCAATGCCGGAATTGGCATTTGCATGAGTTTCACGCGGGGTGTGGAAAGTCTAACTAGTAATATTTTTCAACAGAAATATTACATTCTCTCCCCCTTGGAGGAATCTGAACTTGGGGTAGGCCAACAATCCATTATATGTATTCCTTTTTGGATAGTTTATCAAGTCTACCTTGCTTTAAAAGATTAATAAAGACTACCTTCTGCATTACAACATGGGGCATCTTTGTTTGTATAGTACTGTGGTTTTGCTTGAAGAATCCTCCAGTTTCTTTTTAGTGGGAAGTGTAGAAAATCTTTTAGCCTTACCTGATTGACTTCATGTGGGTATTTCTAGATGACTTCAATATCTTTGGCACTTTACTTCTCCACTTGCATCATCTTCGGCTTTGTTTTACCATATACCAGTAAGTCTTAGTCTTAACCCCATGAAGTGTGTGTTTGCTATAAAAGGTGGTGTTTTGTTGGGACATATTATTTAGGATATGGCATTGCTATTGATCCCTAGAAAGTGGCTACCATTGTACAAGTTTCCATTTTGATTCCCCATCCATTGTGCTACAATTTTTGGGGCTAGTTTACTAGCATGGCTAATAGCTATACCTCCTAGACCATGTGTCTATCCCTTTTCTGAATCCATTGGCCCATAATCCTAAATTAGCTTTCACCTAGAATAAGACAGTGGATTTGACCTTTTGATGTCTCAAGCTCTTACTTTCCAAAGCCCCTATCCTAGTTCCTTTCAATTGGACAAACAATTTCATGTATTTGTGGATATTGCAATTGGTAGTGTCATAATGCAACAAGACACTAATGGATGGTTACGACCTATTTTCTATGCTAGCAAATGACTCTCCTCCATTGAGAAAATTTATTTGGTTATACTGAAAGAAAATGCATGGAAATGATTTAATTAGTTAAGAAATTTCAGCACTATTTACTTGGCCATTCCTTTATCTTTCATGTGGACCATTCTACTCTGGTCTATTTCGTCAATCAGTAAAATATAACTGGTAAATTGGCTACATGGATCCTCTTGCTCCAAGAATTCAAATTGAAAGTGGTGCCATAAACTTGGAGCATAGCATGTCATTGCAGACTTTCTTTTTTGGTGAGATTTCAAAGAAGCTCCTCTAGGAGTGGATGATGACTTTCTTGATGCCCAATTGTTTTTTGCAATTGACAATCTAGAACTTGATCTAGAGAACCCTCCCTAGATTTGGTTTGAAGAAATGTTGGTCTTCCTAGACTCAAGAGAAGTCCCAAAATACCTTCCAATGGACCAGTGCAAAGAACTGGCTCTTTGGAGTTGATGTTTTGAATCCATCCCTAGGTCAAATCTATCATAAGACTCTATCTAAAAAACATGTTATTCCTATGGAGAAATATGCTACAATGGAAGAGGCTCATCATGGTATTGGTAGAGGTCACTTGCATCTGATGTTACTATCAAAAAAATTGAGCAAGTAGAACTATGGGGGCCTACCATGCATGGAGGTGTCTGCAAATTTGTTCAAAAGTGTGATTTTTCTAGTAGTTTTATCAACAATCCCTTTCCTGAGGCTAGTTACTTCTTTACCCAATCTTGTCATTGGAACCCTTCCAAAATTGGGGACTAGACTTTGTCAACCTATCGAACTTGTGGAATTTACACCAAAAATAGGTATATCCTCATTGCAATAGCTTATTGTACCAAGTGGGTAGAAGCTTGGGTAGTTATCAGCAATTCAGTACTAGTAGTGGCCAAGTGCCTATTCAAATATATCTTCATCTGATATGGTTGCCCAAAGAAAGCCTACAATATCAAAATTTTATAAAATAAGATTCTATTTGGGAGAAGTACAGATTTGATCACCTGTAAAAGTATGGCAAATGGGGTCAATGTTATTATGCTTGCATCTTGGTCACTTCCATCATCATATGAAATACTATTGTATATGCTCTCATATGCCTCAAATGGAAAATATAAATTGGTTATGGACTCAAGGATAACCTCCATGGGGAAGATGGGAGTAGATCATTACTAGAGGTGTGTGATCCAATAGGATATAAGTATCAACTTTGCCTTCAACCTCGCCATATTACAAGGCCTCAACTAATTTTTCACCTTTGATAATTTTGTTGTGCCAAAGGTCCTTTTATGCTTTTATTATCTGATACTTTTTTTTTTGGCATTTTAGAAGGTAGAAGTTCTCATTGGGCTCAATTGCTTGGATTGTAAATGTGTCCTTGGTGGACAGCATGGAGCACAACACTTTAGGGTCTCCTTCATAAAATGCCATGTTATAATCTTCACTCATTGACATGGAAAATATATCTCTATTGTCCTCCACATCCTCTTTGTTGTGTAATTTCTATCTGTTAAGGCATGAGAGAGTTTAAAAGTACATAGCATATGGGTTTTTTGTTGAGTATCAATCAGCATAAATGGGAGCCTATAATGAGCTAATAATCCAATAGTAGATTGTGTACAAATCATCCTTTGAAACCAACTAGAAAACTCTATGATTACTACACCTATGGACTTTTGTTATGGATGAAAGTATTGCATTAAGAAAATTAACAACATTTGCTACAAACTTCATAGGCCAACTACATGGTTTTAGCTCCTTGATGTAAGTGAGGGTTATCTTTATGATAGCACCTACACCATCATGCTCTCCTTTTCCATGTCATGAGGTAGAGAGGTTATGCATCATGAGCAAGCCCATTACTTGATAGTATCTTGCTAGAAAATAGAAAGGTATATGTGCATTATATTGAGAAGCAGTGCCATTTGACTATACCCAATGATATCATAGCCAATGCCCCTATTGTTTCAACCACTTGTCATGAAGCATGAAACAATGGTAAGAAAACTATGTGTCATGAAGCTTGTCGTTTGATACAGTAATTAGGGTAGATTCCACTTTTAAGTAAGGGGACAAGATTTGATCATGTGGTCAAATATTAACTATATTGGAAATTCCCAAACTATATGACAATTTCCAAATTCTCTAATATAGTGTTATATCTGTATCAGCACATATAACCCTCTTTCATGTTAAGAATCACGTGGTGGGGGGACTTGCTCAAGATCTTGCGCCGAACACACACAGAATGCACAAGGAGAAGCTCACTCAAGAGACAAGAAGAGAGATGGAGGCCAAAACGTTTTCTTGCTGGTTTCTTCTTCTTCTTCCACACACTTTACAATGTACACAAAGTATAGATAAGATACAACATAAAGGAAAGTGTCCTACTAAGTCAAACAATGCATAATCAACTATACTAGTCGACTGGCGCTATAACTATGCCAGCTGTAAATAGGTGTAACAACCTGAATATAATAAGCAATGAGTTAGTGGCCATGTGAGAGTCATAATGACCATTGACGTGCTAAGTGTAGACGTGTGGACCCATCTAACCAGGTAGTCCATCATTAATGTATGCATGTGTTGAGCTTGTCATCTCAACACTCCCCCTCAAGCTCAACTGCATCTCTACAACTCCAAGTAAGCTTCGAAACTTTTGAAGCTTCTCTGTACCCAATGCCTTCATGAAGATGTCAACTATCTGATCCTATGTGCTAACATACACCAAGTCAATCTCACTTACTAGTACCTTCTCTCTCACAAAGTGGTACCTCAATATGTTTTGTCGTGGCATGGAACACAGGGTTCTTAGCCAACTATATGCTGCTCATGTTGTCACAATAAATGACAACTGGACCTTTCACCTGCACATCTAAATCAGCCAATAACTTTTGCAGCCATACTATCTCACATGCTACAATAGTACCACCTCTATACTCAGCCTCTGTACTCGACAAAGCAACTGTAATTTGCTTTTTGCTGCTCCAAGTAACTGCTGCACTACTAAGAGAGAACATGTATCCACTGGTAGATCTTCTATCAGACATAATACCATCCCAATCTATATCTGTGTATCCAAACACCTGTACATTTGTATACCTACCTCCTAGAAAAGTCCATAATGTAATGTGGGCTTCACATACCTCAATATGCATCTGACTGCATCCAACTGTGGCTTTCTAGGTACTTGCATAAACTCACTCACAAGACCAATAGCGTAGCTCAAGTCTGGCCTTATAATGGTCATGTAGATCAAACTCCCCACTATCCTCCTAAACATAGTAGGGTCTTCTATCTCATCCCCAACATTAACACTCAACTTTACATTCTGCTCCAACGGGACTGAAAGTGGTTTGCATGCTGCCATACCATACTTGGACAACATATCCAAGCCATACTGTCTTTGGGACAGCCATATACCATCATCACATTGATCACCTCAATGCCAACGAAGTACCTTAGCTCACCTAAATCCTTCATCTCAAACTTTTTCTTCAAAAAGTCCTTGACTTCAGCAATCCCACTATCACTATCACCTGTAATAATCAAGTCATCCACATAGATGACTATGATGACCAAACCTGCATCTCCCTTTCTCACATAAAGTGAGTGATCAGCATCAAAAACATAAAATCCAATATTTACAAGATACTCTCTGATCTTGTCAGACCATGCTTTAGGTGCTTGCTTGAGCCTATAGAGTGCCTTTTTCAACCTGCACACATACGTGGGATGCTCTAAATCTTCATAACCTGCTGGCTGATTCATATACACTTCTTTCTACAAATCACCATACAAGAAGGAAATCTTCGCATCCATTTGCTGCAACCTCCAACCATTGGCTACTGCCAAAGCAATCAACATTTGACAGTTGCCATCCTAGCAACTGGACTGAAGGTTTCTTCATAGTCTATGCCATATGTCTAGGCATAGCCTTTTGCAACCAGCCTAGCTTTGTACCTACTAATAGAACCATCTGCATTGTGCTTAATCTTATAAATCCACTTACATCCAATAGCTTTCTTGACCTTCGGCAATGATACTAGATCCCAAATCTTATTGGCCTCTAATGCAGCCATCTCCTCATCCATTACTGCATCCTAATGAGTATGACCAATGGCATCCTAAAAAAAAGTGGGCTCAACATCCTCAACTAGTTTCACCATATAAGTATAATGGTGAGTTGCATAACCTTCAAAACCAAATCTTTTAATAGGGTATCTGACCCTGCTAGATCTGCGTACCACCGGATCACTCAATGGAGCCTTTACATTACTATGAGCTCTCTATACACCTGGTGTCCTAATAGAAGGAATACCAAGCTCATCATCCAAGCTCTCTAAGCCATTGGAGTCTCCATCAAGAACTACATCAATGCCATCTGACACTTTATTCTTTCCTTTGTCTTTACCTGTAGTGCTACTAGATGCCTGAAGATGTAGAGCTACTCCTTAGTCTCTGAGACCAAGGACTACCAGATGATGTCTTTGGTCCACTAAGAGTCCGTGATTCTTGCTTTTCAGCTTGCACATAATTATCATCATCATCATCATCATCATCATCCAATGCATCACCACTAGATGCATACCAACTACTCATTTCATCAGATGACATCCCTGCTCACTCTGAACTTACATGTGACAAGGTTATAACAACGATACCCTTTCTGATCTAAAGAGTATCCAATAAAGACACATTTTTCTGCCTTTGGATCAAGCTTCTTCTGTAGCTCATCTGGCACATGAACATATGCAACACAGCCAAATACCTTCAAGTGCGATACATTAGGCTTCTTGCCAGTAAAGCATTCTTCAAGAGTCATCCCATGAACTACAGCTGTTGGAGTTCTATTCATAATGTAGACAGTAGTATGGATAGCCTTAGACAAAAAATGTTTGGGCATATTCTTTTCAGCCATTAATTCCCGTGCAACTTCTGCAATATACATGTTTTTTCTTTCTACAACACCATTTTGTTGTGGGGTATACCTGCATGTGAATTGTCTCTTTATCCCATGAGACCTCAGAAACTCTCTGAACTCATTCAAGAGGTACTCTCCCCCTCCATCTAACCTCAAGCACTTTACTTTCAAGCATGTTTCTATTTCAACTGCAGCCATGAAAGTTCTAAAGTGCTCAAACGCTTCACTCTTTTCCTTCATAAAATATACCCACAGCTTTCTAGAACAATCATCAATGAATGTGACAAAGTATAAACTGCCTCCAAGAGATACATTTTGGGTAGGCCCCCAAATATCTGTATGCACAACATCAAGGATATTTCTGCTTACATCTCTGTCATGTGAAAAGGGTTGTCTTGCCTGCTTACCAAACTGACATGCTTCGCATACCTTATGAAATTTTGCAACTCTAAATGTAGGCAAACAACCCTTTGGACTGCATTAATTTCAGCCTTTGTACATTTGCATGTCCAATGCATTTGTACCAAATTTCAATATTTGCAACAACACCTTTTCCTTTAGCATACATAGCAGCATTCATAGTAGGAATTCCAGCATCCAGAGTAAACATACGTCCAACTCTACTTCCCTTTGCAACCAACCTGCACTTGTCATTGAAGTCTTCTACAAAGCAGCCCTTTGCATTAAATCTGACTTGCAGCCCTTGCTCTACCATCTGACCAACTGACACCAAGTTCTTTGTAATAGATGGCACATGTAATACATCTGAAAGACTCTTTATCTTACCATCATGCAAGGACAAGGAAACTTTTCCAATGTGTAAAATTGGGTGGCATGAATCATCACTTGTTTGCACATAGCCTGCATTTTGCAAATTATGCATCTCTCCAAACCATTCTGCATGGCTGGTCATATGATTGGATGCACTTACATCAACATACCAAACATCATCATGTGTTCCCTTTCTTGTAACAACATTCAGCATATGCTGCATAACAAACAGACGTTTATTTTTGTCTTCATTCTCTCGTGAAGACAATGCATAGTTTCCTTGCTACAACTTACCACTGTGAATATCATCTTTCTTAGCATAACATTGGACTGCAATATGACCTGTTTTGCCACAGTAGTGATACACAATACCAGAGTTGTTAGAACCTGTATTCTGCCATCCACCTCTTCCTCTAAAGCTCCCCCTGCCTCTAAAGTTACCACGACCTCTTGAAACCTGCATATCGCCAAATTGCTGATTCAATCTGTTTTGCTGGTTGTCACTACAACATCCTGTACCACGACCTCTTGAAGAGGACCTGCCACGTCCCCTTTCTGAACTGGAGTAGAAAGCTTGGACCTGTTCACCACTTTTTTCAGGTGTCTCACTCTGCATGTTGATCTCTTTAGTGATCATAAGGGAGACCAACTCATCGAAATCTGAAAATGGCTTTCTGACATATACAGAAGTTACAAAAGACTTCCAAGCCTTTTCATTGTTAAGTCCACCCAAGGTAGACGACACCAAATCATCATCATTGGGCATTGCATCAATCGCTACCAAGACATCTGCAATGCTCCTTACCTTCAATGCATACTCATTGATAGACATCTTCCCTTTCTTCAATGTATTCAACTCTTGCTTGAGTTGAATCTTTCGTGCCTTTGTATTTACAGAAAACATGCTTTCAAGTATGGTCCAAGCTGCATATGAATTCTCTGCATTTCTAATATGTCCCAGCATATTATTGTCAACTACTGCAGACAACCAATACATGAATTTTTTTTCTTTTGCATTCCATTCCTTCCATGCCTTTGTCTCTTCTGCAGGTTGAAGGATCACTCACCTCCGGCTCCTTTTCTTCACCTAAAACAAACTCGTAGAGGCCTTTTCCAATAAGGAAGTTCGTGACACGGAACTTCCATGAAGGGTAGTTGTTCTTGTTGAGCTTCTCAATGATGGGGTTTCCACTTTTCTCTGCCATTATCACAAAACTAATACCAAACAACAAGCAAATCTTCTGCAACCCTCGATCTATAGTGCACATACACCAGACAGCCTTTTTCACTGTTTGCTCAACAATACATGCAATCTACAACCATTTTGCAAATAAACCTTGTTTTTATTTGCTGATAAATACCTTTGAACTTACAGATATGAAATCTGTAACCTGTTCACCTGTATACAGCAAACACAGCTGAAATTGCAGGATACCTCGAACTACTGTTTGCAACCTTGCAAGTCTAAAATGAGACCTGAAATGACCTCAAATGGCTAAAATAGCAGCGGGAAAGCCCTAAAGGGCCAATCTGCAGAATACACAGTGCTCTTCGTGTACACCAAATCTTACTGCAATCTGAGATTTTTTCTCTGCCCTGCTTCCGGTGCCTCCACAGGAACTGTCCAAGAGAAGAAGTAGAGAATGGAAGAGCTTCTTACCCATTGCTTGCTCGCTCGAATCCTTGGCTCCTTTCCTTCGCTTTAGCCTTCAAAACCAGCCTCAGTTAGTGGTGCGGCCCTGATACCATGTCAAGAATCACGTGGTGGGGGGACTTGCTTAAGATGCTGCGTCGAACACACATAGAATGCACAAGGAGAAGCTCATTCAAGAGACAAGAAGAGAGATGGAGGCCAAAACGTTTTCTTGTTGGTTTCTTCTTCTTCTTCCACACACTTTACAATGTACACAAAGTATAGATAAGATACAACATAAAGGAAAGTGGCCTACTAAGTCAAACAATGCATACTCACTTTGTACCTTTGCCTCTTGTAGCTCGTATAATTGTTCTCTTTGTTTCTTCAAGCTACTAGTTCCTTCCTCTCAATGCATTACTTATTTTAAGATATAAGTGTACATTATGCCTCTAGGGCAATGCGACTCTTCCTTTCTTCATCACACATGTCTTTTAGACTCTCTTTGCTAGCCCTACCGTGCCTTTAAGGCCTCTTAAAATGCCATCACCTCCCTATTTACTATGGTTATCTACCTTGTTTTTTCTAGGCGATAGGTTGCGAAGGCATTTCTCTCTTCATCTAGGTTGGTGAGTGTGGCCTTTCTTTCTATGTCATGTTGGCTCTGAATCTCTTTCACCAGCTCGTCATACTCTTCTATTTTTGCATGGTTGAGGAGGGCACCAAAAGTAGTAGCCCTTGATGTGGTTCCACATCAGCTCTACTCTGTTGGCTATCCTTTTGGTTTCTGCAAGTGGATCTCCTTTTCTTGGTGTAGGTGCAAGCTCTTGCACTTTGCTTTACAAGATACTACACCCAAGCCATGGCATTACTTTCATTGACTGCCCCTTTCGTGGTTCCTTGTGTTGAAGTGATTGTCAAGGCTATGATTGGTGGGATTGCATGCAGAGGAGCCTTTCTTTTGCATTTTTCCATTGGTCTTTGTTGTCTTGCCTTAATTGGTGGGATTGCATGCAGAGGAGCATAAACTAGATCAATAAGACCTAGTAAAACCCTCTCCCGCACATAGTGATAATGCACCTCAATGTGCTTTGTTCTAGCATGATAGACTGGCTTATTTTCCAAGTGTATACTACTCATGTTGTCACAATAAATGACAAGTGGCCCATTTGTAGGCTGATGCATATCATAAAGTAGCTTATGCAACCAAGATACCTCACATGCAGCCATTGCTACGTCCCTGTACTTAGTCTCTGTGCTCGACAAGGCAACTGTAGGCTGTTTCTTGCTGCTCCAAGTGATTGCAGCACTCCCAAAAGAGAACACATATCCACTGGTAGACCGTCTATCAAAAATACTACCAGCCCAATCAGCATCAGTGTATCCATGCAACTGTATTTGAACCCCAGTCTCATAAAGTAGTCCATACTGCAATGTGGACTTCACATACCTGAATATGCGTCTAGCTGCATCCAAATGCGGTTTCCTTGGAGCCTGCATAAACTGGCTTACCAATCCAACAACATAGCTCAAATCTGGCCTGGTAATAGTCATATAAATCAAACTTCCTACTATGCGTCTGTGTTGAGATATCGAGCTCCACTCGTGATACGCCAGGGTGACCGTTGTGCATTTATGTCACCGACGTGTTAGTTGCAGACGCGGTTGGTACACCGCCCCTGAATAATAGCTACACGATAGCTATCCTTATCTACTCTAGTTTGTGGCTCAGTTAGCATGCCACCTTAGTTAGTTGAGTTTGGTTTGAGACCCATATATACAGGGTTCTTCTATTTCTTTGTAAGAGAGTTCATTTTGGCTTACACAACTAAGAAGAGGAAAACTGTTTTCAGCCTCCACCCTTGTGTGTATTCCCCCATTGTGCAAGCAAGAAAGCTACAAGTGAGACTCCTTCCTTCTCTCCCACAATCTTGACATGGTATCAGAGCCTTGTTCGTGGTAAGGAGCTCAAGAAAGCAAGCCAAGCTCGCGGTGTTCTGGTAAGAGGAGCAGTGTTGCTTTCATTTTCTGTTTTGGGAGCAGATCTTTGCAGGTAGCACAGCCGGAAATTGCAAGAGTGCATTGTCTCAGGTTGAGACGCCCTTCGCGGTGAAGCAAGAGGGCGGTATATGCTGCGGGAGAGAGCTTTTGCTCTTGGCGACCCTGCTTTTTTGATTTGAGGCCATTTCGGGGCCTGTTTTGGGGGCGGAAGTTTTCTGCACGCACTCAGGAAAAAGCCCTGTTTTATGCTGTGCGACCACTGTTCTACAGGTCGGTGAAAAGTTACCACAGATATTGCATCGTATGCTCGTGTGCAGAGACATTGGGAGTTACAGAATCATCATTGGTTCCTGTGTATGCAAAATCGTCACTAGGAAGTGACTGTGTGGTTAAATACCACTTTCGTCAGTTTTGCAGATTTGCCCTTGTGAGGCTGAAGCTGTGTTCTCTGCAGTGACATAATTTTTTGCAGGATTCTGTAATGGCGTCTGATTCTCTTTCACAGATTGTAACTGAAAAGCTTGACAAGAACAACTTCCAAGCATGGAAGTTTAGAATGACGAATTTCCTTATGGGAAAAGGATATTGGGAATTTGTTGCAGGAAATGAAGAAGAACCAGTTCTTCCTGATGTTCCCAATCAACAGCAAATGCAGGCATTCAAAGCATGGCATGAGAGAGCCAGGAAAGTTATGTACTGGCTGTCTATCAGTATTTCAGACTCTATGATTGTGCATATTCAGGATGCAAGTACGCCAAAGGAGGCATGGGATACTTTGTCAAAAATGTACAGCACAAATACTCAAGCCAGGAAAATGCAGCTCAAGCAAGAGTTGCATAATGTGCAAAGAGAAAATATGAGCATCAACGACTACCACATGAAGGTGAAGAAGATTGCAGATGCACTTGCTTCCATTGGGTCGCCAGTGGAAGATGATGATTTAGTTTCTGTGACCTTGAATGGTCTAGGAAAGGATTATGCACAGTTTCGGACATCCATTTCAGTTCGTGAAAGATTTCCTGATTTTGAGGAGTTGATTGCTCTTCTAATTTCTGAGGAGCAGAGAAATGGTGGTGCATCTTCTTCAGGAGGAACTTCAAAAGAAGCTGTCTTCTACTCAAATGCTGGAAGAGGTAGAGGCAGAGGTAGAGGAGGCCGATTTGGAGGCCGTGGCAGAAATCAGAATATGCAGCAAACTCAAGAAAACCAGTCCTATGGAGGAGGACGTGGTAACTCTAGAGGCAGGGGGAGCCAAAGAGGTCGTGGTGGATGGCAAAGATGCCAAAATGCAAACAGTAATGTTGAATGCTATTATTGTGGTAAAATGGGTCATATGGCTAAAGACTGCTATAAAAAGCAGAATGACATCATGAATGGAAACACATGGGACCGGTGTAGTTGCAGATATTGATATCTGGCATAAACGCATTGGTCATGTTAATGTACAGCGACTTAAATCAATGCAGGCCCAAAATATTGTTGCAGGTTTGCCAAAATTCAAGGTTGCAGAAATGCATAAGGTATGTGAAGCCTGTCAGTTTGGAAAACAGGCAAGGAAACCATTTCCTAGACATGTTCAAGAGAGTAAGAAGCCATTGGAATTAATCCACTCTGATGTGTGGACTACTAAAGCTGCATCTCTTGGAGGCTGTCATTATTTTGTCAGTTTTATTGATGACTATAGCAGAAAAGTTTGGGTGTATTTTATGAAAAAGAAAAGTGAAGTTTTTGGGCATTTCAAAACTCTTAAAGCTATGGTTGAAAAAGAAACAGGTCTGCAGATAAAATGCCTAAGGTCAGATGGAGGGGGAGAGTACCTCTCAAATGAGTTTGCAAGGTTCTTGCAGGAGCATGGCATAAAGCAGCAATATTCATGCAGTCATACCCCACAGCAAAATGGAATTGCAGAAAGAAAAAACAGACATATTGGAGAGGTGTCTCGTGCCATGCTCAATGAAAAAGACCTGCCAGATTTTTATTGGGCTGAAGCAGTTGCTACAGCAGTCTACATAATGAACAGGACTCCCACTGCAGCAATACATGGAATGACTCCAGAGGAGAGGTATACTGGTAGGAAACCAGATATTTCTCATTTGAAAATTTTTGGTTGCATTGCCTATGTACATGTGCCAGATGAGCTGAGATCCAAGTTGGATCCAAAAGCTGAGAAGTGCATCTTTATTGGTTACTCTCTGCAGCAAAAAGGGTATAGATGCTATAACCCTTCTACTCGTAAGTTTACAGTGAGCAGAGATGTTGTTTTTGATGAGATGAGTAGCTGGTATAAACCAGTAAATGTGATTGATGATGTAGATGCACAAAATGGTAATGCTGCACAAAATTCACAGCAGCAGTCACAAAATATTAGTGGACCTGGAGCGTCCTCTAGTAGTGGTTCACAGTCTTCGCCATGGACAGGCAGATTGAGATCAGGAGAATCTTCTCAAAGTAATGCAGATAGTGGTATGCAGGTATCACGAAAAGGAAAAGAGAAGGTTGATCAGCCCATGCTTGATGTGAATGCAGGTCACTCTTATGTGGATGGAGAATCCAGTGGCTCAGAATAGAGCATTGATGATGAGTTGGGTATTCCTTCTATTGTTACACCTGGAGTAAGGAAGACTAGGGATGTTTTGAGAGAACCTGGGAGTGAACCCACTTTGCGCAGGTCTATCAGAGTTAGGTATCCTATGGATAGGCTGAAATATGATGGATTTACAGCCATTCACTATGCATATATGGTCAAGGTGATACAGGAACCAGAACCCACTTCTTTTGAGCAAGCCATGGGAAAAGAAAAATGGGAGAAAGCCATGGATGAAGAAATGGATGCCTTGGAAGCAAACACTACATGGGAATTGGTGCCTTTGCCTAAAGGTAAGAATGCAATTGGCTGTAAGTGGGTTTATAAGGTGAAGCACAATGCTGATGGTTCTATGAACAGATACAAGGCAAGATTAGTAGTCAAGGGGTATGCACAAACATATGGCATTGACTATGAAGAAACATTCAGTCCAGTTGCAAGGATGGCAACCGTAAGAGCAGTCATTGCTATGGCTGCATCAAAGGGATGGTCTTTACATCAGATGGATGTAAAGAATGCCTTCTTGCATGGTGATTTGCAAGAAGAGGTCTATATGGAGCAGCCACCAGGTTATGTGCATGCTGTTCATCCTGAGTTTGTTTGCAGGTTGAAGAAAGCTTTGTATGGCTTGAAGCAAGCACCTAGAGCATGGTCTGACAAGATAGGACAGTATCTTGTCACTATTGGCTTTCAGATTTCCAAGGCAGATTTCTCACTTTATGTGAGAAAAACAGAGAAAGGTATTATGCTACTTGTCATTTATGTTGATGATTTGATTATGACAGGTGATAGTGATGAAGATATCCTTCATGTGAAAATGCTATTGAAGCAGAAGTTTGAGATGAAGGATTTGGGAGAGCTGCGTTATTTCTTGGGCATTGAGGTGATTAGATCACCAAGTGGGATACAGCTCTTGCAGAGGCAGTATGGATTGGACATGCTGTCCAAATATGGGATGACAGGCTGTAAGCCTATTTCAGTTCCCTTGGAGCAGAATGTGAAGCTGAGCGCAGATGCAGGTGAGCTTCTGGAAGACCCTACTATGTACAGACGCATAGTAGGAAGCTTGATTTATATGACTATTACCAGGCCAGATTTGAGCTATGCTGTTGGATTGGTAAGTCAGTTTATGCAGGCTCCAAGGAAACCACATTTGGATGCGGCTAGACGCATACTCAGGTATGTGAAGTCCACATTGCAGTATGGACTATTTTATGAGACTGGGGTTCAGATACAGTTGCATGGATACACTGATGCTGATTGGGCTGGTAGTATTTCTGATAGACGATCTACCAGTGGATATGTGTTCTCTTTTGGGAGTGCTGCAGTCACTTGGAGCAGCAAGAAACAGCCTACAGTTGCCTTGTCGAGCACAGAGGCTGAGTACAGGGGTGCAGCAATGGCTGCATGTGAGGTAGCTTGGTTGCATAAGCTACTTTATGATATGCATCAGTCTACAGATGGGCCAGTTGTCATTTATTGTGACAACATGAGTAGTATACACTTGGCAAATAACCCAGTCTATCATGCTAGAACAAAGCACATTGAGGTGCATTATCACTATGTGCGAGAGAGGGTTTTACTAGGTCTTATTGATCTAGTTTATGTCAGCACAGAGGATCAGGTAGCTGACATATTCACGAAGGCATTGGGCGCAGAGAAGCTGCGCAAGTTCAGAGACCTGCTTGGTGTGCAGGAATTGGGATTGAGCTCGAGGGGGAGTGTTGAGATATCGAGCTCCACTCGTGATACGCCAGGGTGACCGTTGTGCATTTATGTCACCGACGTGTTAGTTGCAGACGCGGTTGGTACACCGCCCCTGAATAATATCTACACGATAGCTATCCTTATCTACTCTAGTTTGTGGCTCAGTTAGCATGCCACCTTAGTTAGTTGAGTTTGGTTTGAGACCCATATATACAGGGTTCTTCTATTTCTTTGTAAGAGAGTTCATTTTGGCTTACACAACTAAGAAGAGGAAAACTGTTTTCAGCCTCCACCCTTGTGTGTATTCCCCCATTGTGCAAGCAAGAAAGCTACAAGTGAGACTCCTTCCTTCTCTCCCACAATCTTGACAGTCTGTACATAGTAGGGTCCTCCAAAAACTCACCTGCATTTGCGCTTAGCTTCACATTCTGCTCCAAAGGAACTGAAATAGGTTTACAGCTTGTCATCCCATATTTGGATAGCATATCCAATCCATACTGCCTCTGCAAGAGCCGTATCCCACTTGGTGATCTAATCACCTCAATGCCCAAGAAATAACGCAGGTCTCCCAAATCCTTCATCTCAAACTTCTGCTTCATAGCATTTTCACATGAAGGATGTCTTCATCACTGTCACCTGTCATAATCAAATCATCAATATAAATGACAAGTAGCATAATATATTTCTTTGTTTTTCTCACATAAAGTGAGAAATCTGCCTTGGAAATCTGAAAGCCAATAGAAGGGAGAGAGAGAGGGAAGAAGAAGAAGAATAAGAAGAGGTAGGAGGAAGTGAGAGAGAAGAATAGAAGAAGAAGAGGAAGAAGGAGGGAGAGAGAGAGGAGGAAGAGAGGAAGTGAGAGAGAAGAAGAGAAGGAGAGAGAGAAGGGAGAGCAAAGAGAAGAAGAGGGAGATAAGGTGAAGGAGAGAAGAAGAAGGAGAGGGAGAGAGGAGAGAAGAAGAGAGGAAGAGGGAGAGAAGGAGAAGAGGTAGAAGAGGAAGAGGAGAGGGAGAGAAAAAGAGAAGGAGAGAGAGAAGGGAGAAGAAGACAAAGAAGAGAAGAGGGAGAGAAGGAAAAGAGGTAGAAGAGGAAGAGGAGAGGGAGAGAAGAGGTAGAAGGAGAGAAGAGAGAAGTAGAAAAAGAAGAAGAAGAGGAAGAAGAGAGAGAAAGAAGGAGAAGAGAAGAGGAAGAAGAGAGGGAGAGAAAGAGAAGGAGAAAGAGAAAGGAAGAGAGTTGGAGACAAGTCACCCCCTCATCGACAAAGGATTCCCTTCCCGCGACCTTTCCCTCTCGAACTGGTCATCCTAAAGGCGACAAGATATTGTCCTATCTTGTCAGACCATGCTCTAGGTGCTTACTTCAAGCCATACAAGGCTTTCTTCAACCTGCAAACAAACTCAAGATGAAAAGCATGCACATAACCTCGTGGCTGCTCCATATATACTTCTTCTTGCAAATCACCATGCAAGAAGGCATTCTTTACATCCATCTGATGTAAAGACCATTCCTTTGATGCAGCCATAACAATGACTGCTCTTACAGTTGCCATCCTTGCAACCGGACTGAATGTTTCTTCATAATCAATGCCATATGTTTGTGCATACCCCTTGACTACTAATCTTGCCTTGTATCTGTTCACAGAACCATCTACATTGTGCTTCACCTTATAAACCTACTTACAACCAATTGCATTTTTACCTTTAGGCAAAGGTACAAATTCCCATGTAGCATTTGCTTCCAAGGCATCCATTTCTTCATCATGGCTTTCTCCCATTTTTCTTTTCAGATGGCTTGCTCAAAAGAAGTGGGTTCTGGTTCTTGTATCACTTTGACTATATATGCATAGTGAATGGCTGTAAATCCATCATATTTTAGCCTATCCACCACAGGATACCTAGCTCTGGTAGACCTACACAAAGTAGATTCACTCCCAGGTGCTCTCAAAACATCCCTGGTCTTCCTTACTCCAGGTGTAACAATAGAAGGAATACCCAACTCATCATCAATGCTCTGTTCTAAGCCACTGGATTCACCATCCACATAAGAGTGACCTGCATTCACATCAAACATGGGCTGATCTAAATTCTCTTTTCCTTTTCGTGATACCTGCATACCACTATCTCCATTACTTTGAGAAGATTCTCCTGATCTCAATTTGCCTGTCCATGGCAAAGAATGTGAACCACTGCTAGAGGACGCTCTAGGTCCACTAATATCTTGTGACTGCTGCTGTGAATTCTGTGCAGCATTACCATTTTGTGCATCTACATTATCAATCACATTTACTGGTTTATACCAACTACTCATCTCATCAAAAACAACATCTCTGCTTACTGTAAACTTACGAGTAGAAGGGTTATAGCATCTATACCCTTTCTGCTGCAAAGAGTAACCAATAAAGATGCACTTCTCAGCTTTTGGATCCAACTTGGATCTCAACTCATCTGGCACATGAACATAGGCAATGCAACCAAAAATTTTCAAATGAGAAATATCTGGTTTCCTACCAGTATACCTCTCCTCTGGAGTCATCCCATGTATTGCTGCAGTGGGAGTCCTGTTCATTATGTAGATTGATGTAGCAACTGCCTCAGCCCAATAAAAATCTGACAGGTCTTTTTCATTGAGTATGGTACGAGATACCTCTCCAATATGCCTGTTTTTTCTTTTTGCAAATTTTCTGGGGTATGACTACATGAATATTGCTGCTTTATGCCATGCTCCTGCAAGAACCTTGGAAACTCATTTGAGAGGTACTCTCCCCCTCCATCTGACCTTAGGCATTTTATTTGCAGGCATGTTCCTTTTTCAACCATAGCTTTAAGAGTTTTGAAATGCCCAAGAACTTCACTTTTCTTTTTCATAAAATACACCCAAACTTTTCTGCTATAGTCATCGATAAAAGTGACAAAATAATGATAGCCTCCAAGAGATGCAGCTTTAGTAGTCCACACATCAGAGTGGATTAATTCCAATGGCTTATTACTCTCTTGAACATGTCTAGGAAATGGTTTCCTTGCCTGTTTTCCAAATTGACAGGCTTCACATAACTTATGCATTTTTGAAACCTTGAATTTAGGCAATCCTGCAACAATATTTTGGGCTTGCATTTATTTAAGTCGCTGTACATTAACATGACCAATGCGTTTATGCCAGATATCAATATCTTCAACTACACCGGTCCCATGTGCAAACATTGCTGCAATCAATTCAGGCATGTCTGCATCCAACGTAAACATTCTGCCCTTCTTCTTTTCTTTTGCTATCAAGCGGCCTTTATTTTTCATATCCTCAACAAAGCATCCATGAGAATTAAATCTGACCTGCAAGCCCTGCTCAACCATTTGACCAACAGAAACCAGGTTCTTGGTGATATTCGGGACATGAAATACATCCGATAGGTATTTCTTTTTCCCATCCTGCATAGACAAAGGAATATTTTCAATCTGCACAATAGAATGTGCAGTATCATCACCAGTCTCCACAAATCCTGGTTTTTCCATTTTCCTTGCATCCTGCATCCATTTTGCATGACCTGTCATGTGGTTTGATGCACCTGAGTCAACATACCACACATCGTTCCTTTCTTCTGTACTTGTCAACAGAATTGGTCATGTGCTGCACCATAAACAAATGCTCATTTCTATCATCACCCTATCTACTAGAAGATGCATAACTCCCTTATTGCAATTTTCCATTCATGATGTCATTCTGCTTTTTATAGCAGTCTTTAGCCATATGACCCATTTTACCACAGTAGTAGTATTCAACATTGCTGTTTGCATTTTGGCCTCTTTGCCATCCACCACGACCTCTTTGGCTTCCCCTGCCTCTAGAGTTACCACGTCCTCCTTCATAGGACTGGTTTTCTTGAGTTTGTTGCATATTCTGATTTCTACCACGGCCTCCAGATCGGCCTCCTCTACCTCTGCCTCTACCTCCTCCAGCATTTGAGTAGAAGACAGTTTCCTTTGAAGTTCCTCCTGAAGAAGATGCACCACCATTTCTCTACTCCTCAGAAATTAGAAGAGCAATCAACTCCTCAAAATCAGGAAATCTTTCACGGACAGAAATAGATGTTCGAAACTGTGCATAATCCTTTCCTAGACCATTCAAGGTCACAGAAACTAAATCATCATCTTCCACTGGTGACCCAATGGAAGCAAGTGCATCTACAATCTTCTTCACCTTCATGTGGTAGTCATTGATGCTCATACTTTCTCTTTGCACATTGTGCAACTCTTGCTTGAGCTGCATTTTCCTGGCTTGTGTATTTCAGCTATACATTTTTGACAAAGTATCCCATGCCTCCTTTGGTGTACTTGCATCTTGAATATGCACAATCATAGAGTCTGAAATACTGATAGACAGCCAGTACATAACTTTTTTGGCTCTCTCATGCCATCCTTTAAATGCGTGCATTTGTTGTTGACTGGGAACATCAGGAAGAACTGGTTCTTCTTCATTTCCTACAACAAATTCCCAATATCCTTTTCCCATAAGGAAATTCGTCATTCTAAACCTCCATGCTTGGAAGTTGTTCTTGTCAAGATTTTCAGTGACAATCTGTGAAAGAGAATTAGACGCCATTACAAAACACTGCAAAAAATTCTGTCACTGCAAAGAACACAGCTTCAGCCTCACAAGGGCAAATCTGCAAAACTAACAAAAGTGGTATTTGACCACACAGTTACTTCCTAGTGACAATTTTGCATCAACAGGCAACAAGGATGATTCTGTAACTCCCAATGTCTCTGCGCATAGGCATATGATGCAATTTCTACAGTAACTTTTCATCGACCTATAGAACAGTGGTCGCACAGCATAAAACAGGGCCTTTTCCTGAGTGCGTGCAAAAAACTTCCGCCTCCAAAATAGGCCCCGAAATGGCCTCAAATAAAAAAAACAGAGCAACCAAGGGCTAAAGCCCAATCCCATAGTATATACTGCCCTCTTGCTACACCGCGAAGGGTGTCTCAATCTGAGACAATGCACTCTTGCACTTTCCGGCTGTGCTACCTGCAGAGACTTGCTCCCAAAACAGAAAAATGAAAGCAACACTGGTCCTCTTACCAGAACACCGCAAACTTGGTTTGCTTTCTTAAGCTCCTTACCACGAACAAGGCTCTGATACTATGTCAAGATTGTGGGAGAGAAGGAAGGAGTCTCACTTGTAGCTTTCTTGCTTGCACAATGGGGGAATACACATAAAGGTGGAGGCTGAAAACAAATTTTCTCTTCTTAGTTGTGTAAGCCAAAAGAACTCAAGTGCATAGAAATAGAAGAACCCTATATATAGGTCTCAAACCAAACTCAACTAACTAAGGTGGCATACTAACTGAGCCACGAACTAGAGTAGATAAGGATAGCTATCATCTAGCTATTATTCATGGGCAGTGTACCAACCGCATCTACAATTGGCAAGTCAGTGACATAAATGCACAACGGTCACCCTGGCATATCACGAGTGGAGCTCGATATCTCAACATTAACTCCGACTGGCACTCTAAGTATTTGGAGGGTTGTGGTGCCCTTAATGAAAGCCATTATTATTCTAACATTACCTATGGTGGATGCATTGGGAGTCATAGTCAACATTACAGTGAGATTGTTTTTTAAACACACAACCCAATAGTGGTTTTTCATCAACGCTTTGTTTGTTAGGTAGTACATCAAATATGATGGGTAGGCTCTCTGTCTTGATTGAAACCATTAGTTTGCACTTCCCCAAGAGTGGATAGGACTGCTCCCCATTAGTTTGCACTTCCCTAAGAGTGGATAGGACTGTCCCCAAGAGCTTTGTGTTGGTTAGTTGCAATTGTGTTTGTGATCCATGGTGGTCCAGTGATTATATGTTAAGATATTATAATCACCTCCCTCATCAATTAGCATGTTAAAGGTGTATGCCTTTTGAGCGGTCACTGTTATATGTAGGTAGGCTAGTGCTACTATTTCATCATTCTCATCCTCTATATTAGTGATGGTGCCAAAGCCCACAATGCTACCGGTAGTTAAACTCATTGTCAACCCTAAGGGGGGGTAGTGAACTTGCATCGACACCTAGTGTGAAATAATCACAACACTTAGAAGTCCCAACCAAAGTTGCAATCAAAATAACCAAGTGAATTTCCAAATGTAAGTTGCAGCCTACCAAGGGCACATTTGTAAGATCTCATAGCTCTCATGTTCCATACACTAGATCAAAAAAAAGAGAGCTAATGTTACATGAATAGGCAAAGGACCAAACTGTGATGGGGGTGCCAAAAGCCCTATTCCATGCCCAAGGCCTCTATGATGGCAACACCTTGGTACGATTGCCTAAATCCATGAATGGCACATTTTCCTATCCACCACAACCTCCCAACCAACATACATGTAGCCATAAGCTAGCAAGAGGTAAAATCAAAGCGAGCAAAAATATGCTCAACCCATGAACACTCCATGGGTCTATCACCCAAAGTGAGACCCACTACTAATAGGCTTTGCCCAAATGCCTCCAATGCACAAAACACTATGCAAATAGAGAACCACACATCCCTTGAACTACAAGCTCAATCATAGGTGACATATAACAAACACTCCAATGAAGAGGCAACCATAGCTAAGTAGTCTAGTCGAGTCAAACCCCAACCACCCGTAAGCCTTGAACCATCTTATCAATGCCATTCCATTCTCAAATTGGCATTCGATATGGCCATGTATATGGGAGATGACTTATGACCTGTATTAAATGATTGGACTCAACTTTCACGTTTGGACCTAGGCATGTTTGACAAACAAATAGAAAATGATGTATGATCTTTGCTTTGTTCTTGGAAGGAATTTGAATTCATATTCACAAAAGCTCCCACGATTTCAAAAGATTTGATTTTGACTGAAATATCTTGAGAACAAGCCTTAGACCAATGGTTAATCATGTCATTCAAGAAAAGCAGACTTGTTCCAATGTCATCCATCGATGAACTTGTTGAGCTAAAAAAGCTAGTTGAATCCAAATCCAATTTCCTACAAAAATGGTATGCTCTCCACATCCAATGGAAATAAGAGGATTTTCAAATCATGACCAATGTAGAGGAAAGATGTGCATCAAGACTTTCAAATATGACCCCACTTACGTGGCCCCAACTTCATTTAGAGTACTTGCTATGATTGAAATAGACCATTAGAAGACAATGCCATATTACATTCATACTTAGATAGGATCCTAATAAAAGAAGAACTTCATGTTGCTAGCAAAATGAACTCATGTGATCTCTTGATTGATGTATTGACCTATATCACATTGGTGGGCATTCACCCACAAGACATGGACCACCCTGCTACATTGGAGTATAATCCAAACTTCTATGATTGGCTCTTAAAACACTAGAGGACACCAACATATACCAAATGCCGTTACCCCTTCATTCTCCAATCCTAGGAAGGATTCTCATCATTCCAAAAGGGGAGGGAGTAAGATGAAAGGTAACGTAAGGTAAAAGGTGAATATGAATCAAAATATGATTAAATTCCAAAGAGAATGATGAATTGAATTTTCATATAGTGAAAAATTCTTCACAAATTTTTTTGCATGGAATGTGTGGATTGGTTGATATGAAAAATTTTCATTGCTTAGATTATACATTTCACTATTTGATAATGTTTTCTTCTAACTACCACTTTTTAAGAAAATTTTATCATTCAAAGAGAATGCATTGTGAGCTATTGTGTTATGATAGAAATCCAAATTACAAAGCTCCCATTTTTTGAGAAAGAACATGACAAAGATTGCTCAACCGCACGGATGCAGGTTTTCAACTAGTTACGATACCAAAGTGTACACAACCTAGAAGAACTTGTGGAAATCAAGGACATGGCTAGGTAGATTGTTGAGCAATGTAATCTAGCCAAGTACCTCTATTTATCGGAGATACAAGTCTTGTTCAAAAAGGGACAATATCCACAATCCATAAAGATGCACTTTATTTCCACCAAGTTTCCACCTTGCACTAGTAACAAGGCCCCCTCGAGAATCTATCCTGAGTCACACAGATCATTTGAATAGGACCCACAGGTAGGGAATTTATAGACAGAGCCCCCCCAGCATCCAAGCATCCTCCTATATTCAAAACAACCCATGGTGAGACCTCTCATGGCAGGTTTGGTCCATGTTCCCATCACCGCTATTTAGAACCCCCTTGGTTAGGGTTGGCAGCCGACTAGGAGTGGTTTGGCGCGCCCTCCAAAAGTTCAACCTAATTAATTATTCTCATTTATGAGTTTGGGGTTATATAATCTTTTTTTTTGAAGCAGTGTTCCTAATTTTACAAGCACAAACAAAGGTGCAGGTGAGTGCTCGAGACATCTGCTAAGGTGGGGGTCCCTATCTTGATGCTTAGTGATTGAACTTCTTGCCTTGGCGGAAATTTCCAATATCCTCTGAGGGTTAGGGAATACCTTCTACCCGACCCCACTCCTGTGTGATAGGAGCGAGCAATTATGCAATTGGATCTATATCCGATATGGAAGTGGTCCTAGCTTACTAGTCTTTAATCCAGGGTTTTTGTCATTGAAAGAAACGACACTCGAACCTCTTATATTAATGACATATTGAATCATGGTTAAAGGTGATATCTTCAAAGTTGTTTCAGCTTTATCGAGGCCAAATTTGGAATAGAGGTCAGTGAGTGTTTTACTTGTCTCATGGTCTACTTATGAAGTAGCAATAAATTGGCTCAATTACCTTTAATCCTAAAGAAGTTGAGTTAAGCCCCATATAGGATTTATCTCATTGAACTACTTGAGCAATTAAGGTTAACGCTTCATATGCATTTCTTATAACTATCTTTCATATGAATTGCTAGCAGTGTCGTTGAAACCATCCACGACACTTGCGAGTCTTTCCTAGGACGATGATACAATGTGGAGTTCTACTCTTAGGAATTTATTTTCAATGCACTTATGCAATTTATAAATAAAGGCTTGTATTTTTCTTTTGTACGAGGAACACGAAGTCATTAGGCCTAATGCATGTGCAAGCTACATCTCTCTAAAGGATTATAGGAGCCCAAAACCCGGCTTATTGTTGCAATGACCTAAACATACTGAACCCAATATTGTAGCACTCATGATTCTCATAGACTTGATTCAAGATTTTACCCCTACCTTTTCAGTTTAACCAATTTCGCGATGCAAAAAAAAGTACGATTTTCGCCTAATGATGAGTATGCATAAGCATCATAACAACCCATTTTTCAATACCTTCAAGCATGCCAATGTTAGTGCATAATCAAAAGCATTACGAGCACAATCAATAAGGTCCTTGATTTTTTTAGCATTCATGAATGCAAAATCTTTCATGTAATTTATTCGTTCAAAACATGCCAACGTGCAAATAAACAAAATTTCCAACCTGATAGAATGATGCAACCTAAATGGTGGTTAGTTATCATAGACTTTTGCCAAATACTTCTCCCTTCCCAATGAAGTTGGCCTATGTTCTTAAGGCCTCCCATTAGGGTAGGATTTATGGGATGCACCTGATTACCAAGTGACGTGGTTCCTTGACCCGTAGCTCCATCAGTTGAAGTGGGATTCGCATTTTATTGGACTTTACTTCGCTTGGGAGGCATCATATATGTTTGGTTTTTCCTTCATGGCTACACCCCCAGGTTATGAGAGAGACAACTCCTCGTGGAGGGAATTCGTATGTGAGAACCCTCTCGAAGAGGGGGGAAAAGGGCAAGCTCGGAAGTCTTCAAAGAGAGAAATTCCCTCTCTCTCTTTCTTTCTCTTTTCTCTTACTCTGCCTTTCCCTCTCTCTCTCTCTCTCTTCTCTCTTACTCTTCCTCTTTTCTCTTACTCTCCCTTTCCCTCTCTCTCTCTCTTGTTTCTTTCTCTTTTCTCTTACTCTCTCCCTCACACACACACTCTCTTCTTTCTTTCTCTTTCCTCTTACTCTCTCCCTCACACACACACTCTCTTCTTTCTTTCTCTTTCCTCTTACTCTCTCCCTTACTCTCTCCAATCACCAATCGGGCAACAATGATCCTCCTCCTTTTTTTCTCTTCATTGCCCAAGGCCCTTTTATAGAGGGGGGAAGCTTGGGTAGGGTATGGAGGCCCTCCCCCTCTACTCCCAATAGGACTTCCGAGCTGGATGGCTGCCTCCATGAAAGTGATTGGGGGGGGGGGGGGGGGGAGGAGGGGAAGAGGGAGTATTCATTACCTCCCCCCTCCTAACCATGTCATCCGTCCCTGCCCCGTTGACACACGACAACTCCCTTCCACCCCGTTGATACACGACAGCCCCCCCTGTCTGCCAGTTGGTGACATGAGTAGGGGGAATTATTCCTTTTTTTCCCAATTAAGAAAAATAGTTTAATTGGGGGGGACATCATACGGCGGGAGGGAGGGGAAATGTTACAGTTTTTCTTAGCCCAGAGTTGGTTGAGAAAGCTCTAAGTTTAGTGAACAAGTCAAAAAAGAGGCTAAGGGAGATGTGTACAGTATGCTAGGGATGAATAAGAAAGAAGTGTGCACGAATAATGGAATTAGTCTAGCAGACATCCCCAAGCCCACTACTATGAGATTGCAAGCTAAAATGATGCATACTCTCTTCTCAAGCCAGAGGTACAATGTAGTCATGAATAGAATATGGATACCTTTTGCTTGAGAGTGTTGCAACCAAGGCACTACTGGATGAGAAGTAAATCTAAACTCCTATGTTTGAACAACAATCTAGGCATGAACTAAGGTACTTACATCACCTCCAAGAGCCATGGGTAGAGAATCCCCAACAAAACAAAGACTGAGTCAAAAAGCCAAAAATCCGCATCCAAGGCATCAAATATAGGTTTTGAAGGAGTGCTAATAGCCTTGATACAAGAGACTATGGGAGAGATGGACATAGAAGAGAAAGTGAAAAAAATACTAGAATAATCGCCAATCCATGAGCATCATTCACCCATTATATTGAGCCCTCTCGTCTCTTTCTCTACAGGGGACCTTCGGAAAGAATATACTAACAAATTTTTTGTAGGAAGTAGAGAAAGTGGTTAAGAAGAGGGAAGTTGACCGCTAAAATGAACAACAAGAAACCTCAAGCAAGAGGATGGTCAATGCAAGCAAGGGGGCCAAGGCTCAGCACCATCTAGTCTAGGAAGAGGGGTGAAGAATTATGTTGGAGATTCCCATCAAGAAGACTAGAACCACTAATGAAGAAAGCAGAGTTAAGACAAGAGGAGGAGGAGCATGTGGCCATTGCCATCAAAAGATGAGTAGAACAAACTTCTCCATCCCAAGAACTAGCCATGATGAGCCCAACACATGAAAATGTGCCTAAAACAAGTGCTACTACAAAGGAGGATGAACAGAGACAAGTGATAGAGGGTAAGAGAAAGTCCCCCATGTAGACACTACCATTAGTCATGACTATCACAACCACCTCAACACAAGGAGCCATAGAAGTAGTAGTCAATGAAAGTAACATGATGGCATGGTGCAACACCTACTAGGAAAAGTGCATGAGGTGGCACTAATAGCATCAAAAGGGGCCCCAATGGTAGGAGCCAATGCAGAATCCTTCCAAGGTCCTAAGGTGCCATACCTTGAGGTATTAACCACTTCTGTACCATTAGCAGTGCACAACACGAAGGACTATGGTAAGCTAGTGAAAGAGCTCTAGAGTCAGTGTGATAGAATGAATGAGGAGAGCAAAGCTGTGCTTGCCAAACTAGAATGAAAAATGATGCTTATGCAGCCTTCTGACTAGAAAAGAAAAGGCAAATGACGGTATTCACAAGGGAAGTGATGGTGCTAAAAGAGGCCCTGAAGGCAAGACAGGGTGATGAGAATTTGTGGGACCTATACGAGAAAGAAAGGGAAAGCTGCATGGCATTAGAGCAACTATGTGACTTTAGCTCCAAAGAAAACAAAGAATTACGGTTAGAAAATAAAGATTTGAAACAATAGAGGGATGAATTGAGATAAGAGCCGCATGACATAAACTCACAAAGAGGCAAAGAGGCTATGAAGAAGATGGTAGAGCTACATCTGAGGCCGTTTCAGGCCCGGTTTTAGAGCTGCAAGGTTGCGGACAACAGTTTCAGGGTACATTGTGATTTCGGCTGTTTTGATCGAAAGTGGGTGCGTAGGTTACATATTGCGAATCTGTAATTCTTGAGGTGTTTGCAGGAAGCAACATAAGGTTTATTTGCAAACAGGTTGCAAATTGCATGTATTGTTGAGCAGACAGTGAAAAAGGCTGTCTGATGTATTGATGTGCACTACAGATCGAGGGTTGCAGAAGATTTGCTTTTTGTTTGGTATTAGTTTTGTGATAATGGCAAAGAACAGTGGAAGCACCATCATTGAGAAGCTCGACAAGAACAACTACCCTTCATGGAAGTTCCATGTCACGAACTTCCTTATTGGAGTTGGAGGTGAGTGATCCTCCAGCTGTAGAAGAGAAAAGGCACGGAAGGAATGGAATGCAAAAGACAAGAAGGTCATGTATTGGCTGTCTGCAGTAATTGACAATAATATGCTGGGACATATTAGAAATGCAGAGAATTCATATGCAGCTTGGACCGTACTTGAAAGTATGTTTTTCGTAAATAGAAAGTCACAAAAGATTCAACTCAAGCAAGAGTTGAATACGTTGAAGAAAGGGAAGATGTCTATCAATGAGTATGCACTCAAGGTAAGGAGCATTGCAGATGCATTGGCAGCGATTGATGCAATGCCCGATGATGATGATTTGTGTCGTCTACCTTGGGTAGACTTAACAATGAAAAATCTTGGAAGTCTTTTGTAACTTCCGTATATGTCAGAAAGCCATTTCCAGATTTTGATGAGTTGGTCTCCCTTATGATCACTGAAGAGATCAACATGCAGAATGAGACATCTGAAAGAAGTGGTGAACAGGTTCAAGCTTTCTACTCTAGTTTAGGAAGGGGACGTGGCAAGTTCTCTTCAAGAGGCCGTGGTACAGGACGTGGTAGTGACAACCAGCAAAACAGATTGAATCAGCAATTTGGAGATACGCAGGTTTCAGGAGGTCGTGGTAACTTTAGAGGCCTTCAATGACAAGTGTAGGTTGGTTGCAAAGGGAAGTAGAGTTGGACGTATGTTTACTCTAGATGCTGGAATTCCTACTATGAATACTGCTATGTATGCTAAAGGAAAAGGTGTTATTGCAGATATTGAAATTTGGCACAAACGCATTGGACATACAAATGTACAAAGGCTGAAATTAATGCAGCCCAAAGGGTTGGCAGGTTTGCCTACATTTAGAGTTGCAGAATTTCATAAGGTATGGGAAGCATGTCAGTTTGGTAATTAGGCAAGACAACCCTTTTCACATGACAGAGATGTAAGCAGAAATATCCTTGATGTTGTGCATACAGACATTTGGGGGCCTACACAAAATGTATCTCTTGGAGGCAGTTCATACTTTGTCACATTCATTGATGATTGTTCTAGAAAGCTGTGGGTATATTTTATGAAGGAAAAGAGTGAAGCGTTTGAGCACTTTAGAACTTTCAAGGCTGCAGTCAAAAGAGAAACAAGATTGAAAGTAAAGTGCTTGAGGTTAGATGGAGGGGGAGAGTATCTCTCGAATGAGTTCAGTGATTTTCTTAGGTCTCATGGGATAAAGAGACAGTTCACATGCAGGTATAGCCCACAATAAAATGGGGTTGCAGAAAGGAAAAAGAGGCATATTGCAAAAGTTGCACGCGCCCTGATGGTTGAAAAGAATATACCTAAGCATTTTTGGTCTGAGGCTGTTCATACTACTATTTATATTATGAACAGGATTCCCATAGTTGCAGTTCATGGTATGACTCCTGAAGAATGCTTTACTGGCAAGAAGCCTGATGTATCACACTTGAAGGTATTTGGTTGTGTTGCATACGTTCATGTGCCAGACGAGCTACGGAAGAAGCTTGATCCAAAGACAGAAAAATGTGTTTTTATTGGATACTCTTTAGAGCAGAAAGGGTATCGTTGTTATAACCCTGTCACATGTAGGTTCAGAGTGAGCAAGGATGTCATCTTTGATGAAATGATTAGTTGGTATGCATCTAGTGTTGATGCATTGGATGATGATGATGATCATGACACTCATGTGCAGGTTGAAAAGAAAGAAACACGGACTCTTAGTGGACCAGAGACATCATCTAGTAGTCCTTGGTCTGGGAGACTAAGAAGTAGCTCTACATCTTCAGGTGCATCTAGTATCACTACAGGTAAAGACAAAGGAAATAATAAAGTGTGAGATGGCATTGATGCAGTTCTTGATGGAGACTTTAGTGGCTCAGAGAGGTTGGATGATGAGCTTGGCATTCCTTCAGTGAGGACTCCATGTGTGCAGAGAGTACGCGTCAATGCAAAGACTCCATTGAGTGATCCAGTGGTACGTAGGTCTAGAAGGGTAAGATACCTTGTTAGCAGATTTGGTTTTGAAGGTTATGCAGCTCACCATTATGCTTATATGGTGAAAGTGATTTAGGATGTTGAGGAGGCTGTTGGTCATGCTCATTGGGATGCAACAATGGATGAGGAGATGGCTGCATTAGAGGCCAATAAGACTTGGGATGTAGTATCATTGCCGAAGGGCAAGAAAGCTATTGGATGTAAGTGGGTTTATAAAATTAAGCACAATGCAAATGGTTCTATTAGTAGGTACAAAGCTAGGCTATGCCCAGACATATGGCATAGATTATGAAGAAACCTTCAGTCCAGTTGCTAGGATGGCAACTGTCAGATGTGTGATTGCTTTCGCAGCAGCCAAAGGTTGGAGGTTGCAGCAAATGGATGTGAAGAATGTCTTCTTGCATGGTGATTTGCAGGAATAAGTGTATATGGATCAACGAGAAAGCTATGAAGATTTAGAGCATCCACGTATGTGTGTAGGTTGAAGAAGGTGCTCTATGGGCTCAAGCAAGCACCTAGAGCATGGTCTGACAAGATCAGAGAGTATCTTGTCAATATTTGCTTTTATGTTTCTGATGCTAATCACTCACTTTATCTGAGAAAGGGATATGCAGGTTTGGTCATCATAGTCATCTATGTGGATGACTTGATTATTATAGGTGATACTGATAGTGGAATTGCTGAAGTTAAGGACTTTCTGACAAAGAAGTTTGAGATGAAGGATTTAGGTGAGCTAAGGTACTTCCTTGGCATTGAGGTGATCAGATGTGATGATGGTATATGGATGTCCCAAAGATAGTATGGCTTGGATATGTTGTCCAAGTATGGTATGACAGCATACAAAGCCATTGGATCAGAATGTAAAGTTGAGTGCTGATGTTGGGGATGAGGTAGAAGACCCTATTATGTTCAGGAGGATAGTGGGGAGTTTGATCTACATGACCATTACAAGGCCAGACTTGAGCTACGTTATTGGTCTTGTGACTCGGTTTATGCAAGTACCTAGAAAGCCACATTTGGATGCAGTCAAATGCATATTGAGATATGTGAAGTCCACATTACATTATGGACTTTTCTATGAGGCAAGTACAGATGACAGGTATTTGGATACACAGATGCAGATTGGGCTGGTAGTATGTCTGATAGAAGATCTACCAGCGGATACATGTTCTCTCTTGGTAGTGCAGTAGTTACTTGGAGCAGCAAAAGAAACCTACAGTTGCTTTGTCGAGTACAAAGGTTGAGTATAGAGGTGCTACTGTAGCAGCATGTGAGGTAGTATTGCTACAAAAGTTATTGGCTAATTTAGATGTGCAGGTGGAAGGTCCAGTTGTCATTTATTGTGACAACATGAGTCGTATACAGTTGGCTAGGAACCCTATGTTCCATGCCAGGACAAAACATATTGAGGTACACTACCACTTTGTGAGAGCTAAGGTACTAGCAGGTGAGATTGACTTCGTGTATGTCAGCACACAGGATCAGATAGTTGACATCTTCATGAAGGCATTGGGTACAGAGAAGCTTCAAAAGTTTCGAAGCTTACTTGGAGTTGCAGAGATGCAGTTGAGCTTGAGGGGGAGTGTTGAGATGACAAGCTCAACACATGCGGACATTGATGATGGACCGCCTGCTTAGATGGGTCCACACGTCTATAGTTAGCACGTCAATGGTCATTATGACTCTCACATGGCCGCTGACTCATTACTTATTATATTCAGGTTGTTACACCTATTTACAACTGGCATAGTTATAGCGCCAGTCGACTAGTGTAGTCGGTTATGCATTGTTTGACTTAATAGGCCACTTTCCTTTATGTTGTATCTTATCTATACTTTGTGTACATTGTAAAGTGTGTGGAAGAAGAAGAAGAAACCAGCAAGAAAACGTTTTGTCCTCCATCTCTCTTCTTGTCTCTTGAGTGAGCTTCTCCTTGTGCATTCTGTGTGTGTTTGGCGCAGCATCTTGAGCAAGTCCCCCCACCACGCGATCCTTGACATATCACTTGTAATAACCAAGTCATCCACATAGATGACTATGATGACCAAACCTGCATCTCCCTTTCTCACATAAAGTGAGTGATCAGCATCATAAACATAAAAGCCAATATTGACAAGATACTCTCTGATCTTGTTAGACCATGCTCTAGGTGCTTGCTTGAGCCCATAGAGTGCCTTCTTCAACCTGCACACATATGTGGGATGCTCTAAATCTTCATAACTTCCTGGCTAATCCATATACACTTCTTCCTACAAATCACCATGCAAGAAGGCATTCTCCACATCCATTTGCTACAACCTCCAACCTTTGACTGCTGCCAAAGCAATCACACATCTGACAGTTGCCATCCTAGCAACTGGAGTGAAGGTTTCTTCATAGTCTATGCCATATGTCTAGGCATACCCTTTTGCAACCAGCCTAGCTTTGTACCTACTAATAGAACCATCTGCATTGTGCTTAATCTTATAAACCCACTTACATCCAATAGATTTCTTGACCTTCGGCAATGATACTAGATCCCAAGTCTTATTGGCCTCTAATGCAGCCATCTCCTCATCCATTACTGCATCCCAATGAGTATGACCAACAGCATCCTCAAAACAAGTGGGCTCAACATCATCAACTAGTTTCACCATATAAGCATAATGGTGAGCCGCATAACCTTCAAAAACAAATCTTTTAACAGGGTATCTGACCCTGCTAGATCTGCATACCACTGGATCACTCAATGGAGCCTTTACATTACTATGAGCTCTCTGTACACCTGGTACCCTGACAGAAGGAATATCAAGCTCATCATCCAAGCTCTCTGAGCCACTAGAGTCTCCATCAAGAACTGCATCAATGCCATTTGACACTTTATTCTTTCCTTTGTCTTTACCTGTAGTGCTACTAGATGCACCTGAAGATGTAGAGCTACTCCTTAGTCTCCCAGACCATGGACTACCAGATGATGTCTCTAGTCCACTAAGAGTCTGTGATTCTTGCTTTTTAACCTGCACATGAGTGTCATGATCATCATCATCATCCAATGCATCACCACTAGATTCATACCAGCTGCTCATTTAATCAAAGATGACATCCCTGCTCACTCTGAACTTACATGTGATAGGGTTATAATAGCGATACCCTTTCTGCTCTAAAGAGTATCCAATAAAGACACCATTTTCTCCCTTTGGATCAAGCTTCTTTCGTAGCTCATCTGGCACATGAACATATGCAACACATCCAAATACCTTCAAGTGCGATACATCAAGCTTCTTGCCAGTAAAGCATTCTTCAGGAGTCATCCCATGAATTGCAGCTGTGGGAGTTCTGTTCATAATATAAACAGCAGTATGAACAGCCTCAGACAAAAAATGCTTAGGCATATTCTTTTCAGCCATCAAGGCGTGTGGAACTTTTGCGATATGCCTGTTTCTCCTTTCTACAACCCCATTTTGCTATGGGGTATACCTGCATGTGAACTGTCTCTTTATCCCATGAGTCCTCCAAAAATCACTGAACTCATTCGAGAGGTACTCTCCCCCTCCATCTGACCTCAAGCACTTTACTTTCAAGCCTGTTTCTCTTTCAACTGTAGCCTTGAAAGTTCTAAAGTGCTCAAACGCTTCACTCTTTTCCTTCATAAAATATACCCATAGCTTTCTAGAATAATCATCAATGAATGTGACAAAGTATGAACTCCCTCCAAGAGATACATTTTGTGTAGGCCCCCAAATATCTTCTGATTCAATCTGTTTTGTTGGTTGTCACTACCATGTCCTGTACCACGGCCTCTTGAAGAGAACTTGCCACATCCCCTTCTTGAACTAGAGTAGAAAGCTTGGACCTGTTTACCACTTTTTTCAGATGTCTCACACTGTATGTTGATCTCTTCAGTGATCATAAGGGAGACCAACTCATCGAAATTTGGAAATGGCTTTCTGACATATACGGAAGTTACAAAAGACTTCCAAGCCTTTTCATTGTTAAGTCCACCCAAGGTAGACAACAGTAAATCATCATCATAAGGCATTGTATCAATCGCTGCCAAGGCATCTGCAATGCTCCTTACCTTCAGTGCATACTCATTGATAGACATCTTCCCTTGCTTCAATGTATTCAACTCTTGCTTGATTGAGTTGAATCTTTCGTGCCTTTGTATTTACCGAAAATATACTTTCAAGTATGGTCCAAGCTGCATATGAATTCTCTGCATTTCTAATTTGTCCCAACATATTATTGTCAATTACTACAAACAGCCAATACATGATCTTTTTGTCTTTTGCATTCCATTCCTTCCGTGCCTTTGTCTCTTCTATAGTTGGAGGATCACTCACCTCCGGCGCCTTTTCTTCACCTGAAACAAACTCGTAGAGGCCTTTTCCAATAAGGAAGTTCGTGACACGGAGCTTCCATGAAGGGTAGTTGTTCTTGTCAATTTCTCAATGATGGGGTTTCCACTGTTCTCTGCCATTATCACAAAACGGATACCAAACAGCAAGCAAATCTTTTGCAATCTTTTACAACACGTGCACAGCACTACACAAACAACCTTTTTCACTGATTGCTCAATAGCACATGTAATCTGCAACCTATTTGCAGATAAACCTTATGTTTGCTTCCTGCAAACACCTCAAAAATTATAGATTCGCAATCTGTAACCTGCACACCCACTTTCAGTCAATACAGCCGAAATCACAATGTACCCTGAAACTGTTGTCCGCAACCTTGCAGCTCTAAAACGGGGCCTGACATGACCTCGAATGGCCAAAATAGCAGTGGAAAAAACCCTAAAGGGCTTATCTATAGAATACACTGCGCTCTTTGTGCACACCAAATCTCACTACAATCTGAGATTTTTTGCTCTGCCCTGCTTCTGGTGCCTCCACAGGCACTGTCCAAGAGAAAGAGTGGAAGAATGGGAGAGCTTCTTACCCATGGCTTGCTTGCTTGAACCTTGCTTCTTCTCCTTCACTTCATCCTTCAAAATTAGCCTCTCTTAGTGGCGCGGCTCTGATACCATGTCAAGAATCGCGTGGTGGGGGGACTTGCTCAAGATGCTGCGCTCAACACACACAGAATGCACAAGAAAAAGCTCACTCAAGAGACAAGAAGAGAGATGGAGGCCAAAACGTTTTCTTGCTGGTTTCTTCTTCTTCTTTCACACACTTTACAATGTGCACAAAGTATAGATAAGATACAACATAAAGGAAAGTGGCCTACTAAGTCAAACAATGCATAACCGACTACACTAGTTGACTGACGCTATAACTATGCCAGCTGTAAATAGGTGTAACAACCTGAATATAATAAGTAATGAGTTAGTGGCCATGTGAGAGTCATAATGACCACCGACGTGCTAAGTGTAGATGCGTGGACCCATCTAACCAGGCAGTCCATCATCAATGTCCGCATGTGTTAAGCTTGTCATCTCAACAGCCATGATGGAAATATGATTTGTAGAAGAAGAAGAATAGGACATTAATACTGGTTGGCAAGGGTGTGTAATGGGCCATAGGAACCCTCCCCTAAAAATTTTTAAAAGAAAAGGAAAAATTTCTCAAATTTTTTTTACTCCCCCCTCTCTCCGTGCCGACAGCAGTCGGGGCAGGGGGAGAGAGAGTGGGAGTGGTGGATTGGGAGGGGAGACATGCAACCTCCAGGTGGAGGGTGACCATGCCACCTATCGCTTCCCCTCCCCTGAATTCTCCCCTCCCGGGAAAGAGAAGAGGAAGGAGGAGGCTACGCCCATCGTCACCATCCTCCATATGTCGTCCCCTAGTGCTACGCAGGGCCACTCGGTTGCGTCCCAATCCACCCTATCCCACCTACCATCTGATCATGCTTTTCATCCTATGATCTGCTGCAACAGAAGCCGTCTAACGTACTACGCCGCCACCCAAGGACGACTCATGTCACCTCCCCCCCCACCAGCCGTCTTACTGAAACAGGACTGGGGCCTCCAACCTTAATCATCCCCCTCAGTTAACTATTGCATCGCCGCGGGACCCTCCCTAGGCCCTCCAAAATAAATAGCCTCCCTCCCTGATTGTTGGGCCGTAAAGAGAAAAAGTAGAGGGAGAGGATAAGAAGAAGAGGATGGGAGAAGAGATAGAAGGTGAGAGAGAGAGTGAGAGCGGAATTTAGGAGACGGGAAGTGCTTAAAAATAGCTAAAAATTATGAATATCAAGGGGAAAATATTCAATGTCAAAGGCGGCGGCTCGATCTAGGACGATTTTAAGCGCCAAAGTGCTTTAAAGGCGCTCGAGCGACACTTGTTGATTTTTCATAATTTTTCAGACAGTCGTTCGGGTTGACACGAGCTACTGGCCAATGCGGGATGCTAAGCCGGACGCCCAGGATTTTTCAGAGCTCGATTCCGAGTCCGGACGGGGAAATGGCCAAGAAACCGGTCAAGATGCGAAGAGGTGGACAAAATTTGGCCAAAATGAGTAAGTGACTCTTGGGAGCCCAAGATTAAAAGTCACATGAAATGTTAGATGCAAATCGTGGTGAGAGAAAGGAGGAGGAGATGGCGCCATCACGTCCGAAAAATGCGCCCTCAATGTTGATCATGCATCATCCAGCCTGCAAACAACCCCCCCCAATCATCATTGCCCCTCATTCCCCTCTGTATGCAGACTCTATCTCCGCCCTTCGCTCGCGCAATGATGCCCTCTTTGGAGAATTCTGATTTCAGTCTTTCTCTCTCCTCCCTCTCTCTCTTCTAAAGGCAAGTTCATGTGGGGAGAAGAAGGAAGAAGAAAGAATGGTGGAGGCTTGTCCGGCATGGATCGGATTGCTCCACGGGCTGGAAATGGTGATTGGTGATGGTGCTAGACATGAAGTGCTGCTGTTTTCCAAATTTACAGCCATGGACATGAAACCCGAAACACGCAAATAAGCGGTAATTTAAAATTTTCAAAGGAAATTTGAGCTTTTATGGGTTTTGATTGATGAAATGTTGTTCATGTGGGATAATAATTGTTCATGTTGCTGTTTTCTATGAGTTCTTGCTGGTCATGATCAAAAAATCAGAAAAATATGCATTTTGTGGTTCAAAATAATATGTTAAAACACGAAAAACATGAAAAAACAAAGGAAAATGAGGGTTTTTGGCATAAAAATGGGAAAGTAAATAGGAACATCAACTAAACTTTCACTTTTTTGCAAGAAGGAACTAAGGGCCACAGCCCATAACCTGTTCTTAATTTTCAGCAATTAAATAATGAAGGAAAATAAGGAAAAATAGGAAAAAACCATGAAAAATAGGGGAAAAATACATTTTGGGTTCCGAAAAATAAGGATAAATAAGAACAATGTTTGTGAATGGTTGTGGGGACTGAAGCATGAGGATTTGCCTCAGTTCAACCCCACCTTCTTGTTCTAGTGTGTCTTTTTCTGTTTTTTCCACATAAAATGATGTCAAAATACCCTATAAACCTATCCAACGATGCAATGTTTAAACGGGGAAGGGTAGAGAAGTTGAAATATGTCTAAATGCCGTGTGAAGTGATGGGAAAGTTGCTGATTTCTATGCATAGCATTTAGGACGGATGATAATTAAGATTAAGAGCTTAGTAGCACGAGGATCACCTCGGTGCTAGGCCCATGCAACGAAGCACGAACGGTAGTTGGAAACCATTAAAAGAATGATTTGCACTTGTGCACGATACTGTTTTGCTAAATGTTTGAGCACTAGACATCCACCAAATGCATAGAGCATGAAAAGACTTTAAAAGTATCAGTGGTTAGCTCCTGGACATGCATTGCAATTGGTTTATCATGACATGACCTACGTTGAGAGGCAGTGAGATACCCATGTTGTAGGCTAGTTGTGGGGTCTAGGGGAAAGAGAAGTAAGGACAATGGTACATTCCTGGACACGCTTATTTGGTACCTTGAGCGACTTTTGTGCGAAATGTCTAAATGTTGAGCGACGCATCGAGGGGCCAATCCCCAAGGTGTAGGAGAGTCGCAGAGGGTTGACGACATTCAGCCGTAGGAGGAACCCCATGTGTATGTGATTCGAGCCTATTTGGCTATGTGAAAGGGACTCCCTCTGAGGAGTAATATTGGGTTAGGATCAGTTGGACTACAACGTATTACAAACGCAATGTGTAGGAAGGCAGAGATTTTGATAGACGCTCCTGGCCGCGAGGCCGAGGGGTTGTCTTGTGCATAGTGACGAGGTCCGGCTAGTGCATGAGCCAGTGCCGGCCCGTTTTTAGGTCCATCAGTGGTGCGTCTGCCGGGAGCTGCTTAAAAGTGGCGGTTCCCGAATCCTGGTTGTTTAAGGACCAACTAGCAGTTTATGCCAGAGGATACTGAGCTTGATCCGTTATTTATTGATAAGCATCGTCTAGAAGAAATCCAAAAGCAAGAAAGAGACGAAAGAGCTAGGCGACGTGCCGAAATTTTTAGGAGATATTCTCCTAAGCGTAGCGGCGCTGAACCCTTACGAGGGAGTGGATCTAGTGGTCTTAGGACCACAAGTAGTAAGTTAGGAGAAGGCGGAAGCTCTAGTGCTCCCCTTCCTGCCATAAGCTAGTCCACGTCAATTGCGGGAGGTGTAACCCCACCGTCCCCTATTCCTGGTGCAAATCCAATTCTCGTCATGGCGCAGCCTATTGCAATTCCAGCAGGAACGACGGATTTGCCGGCTCTAGGTTACCCACTACCCATTTTTAATGGGCTAGTTGAGGAAGATGCGGAACTCCACATTAGGGAGTTTCAAAAGCTGATGTTTAACTGTCGCATTCAAGAAGAAGGACATTTAATGATGTTCTTCAATATGACTCTCAAAGGAAGAGCCGCTATATGGTATCATGGTTTAGAAGTCGGAACCATATTGAACATTGATGCATTTTATGGAGCTTTTCGAAGGGAGTTTGCCCCTGAAAGGGGTGGGCAATATTGGTTGCGTGTACTCAACGTGACCCGCCAAGAACCACACGAGGATATTCGTGCTTATGCGAAGAAGATAAAAGAGGTTTTTCGTAAGTTGGACACCTCTATTCCTATCCCCGCAGCTGCCCAATTGCAATATTTCCTACATGGGTTGGACTTCAATATCCAATTGCAGTTGAGTAGTGTCCCCTTGGGGGATATAGATACTGCCATTACACGAGCACAAGAGGTGGAATCCCGACTACAAGCAGCCTATGCTTCTAGAGGCAGTTCGAACATGGGTTTAGTATTGGGAAACAATATGGCAATAGCCAATGGCAGTAGTGGTCAAGGGATAGCGATGGCTAATCCTAGTGGGAGAGGGAACATGATGCAGAATGTCCCTTTATTACCAGCTCCCCCTAGCATGTCGATGCCTACGGGCAGTCAAATGGCTCCAAGTAGTGGAGGCCAGGCGGTCAATTCTAACACCATGCCTGCAGCTCAACAGCCTGTGCCTAATCGAATTGTTAGGCCGATTGAACGACATGGTAATGACCAAGGCTATGAGTCGAGTTCTTCCAATGTTCTTGGCGAGGTTAAGGACATGATGAAGCATTATACCGACATGATTACGGAGCAGTATCGACAAATAGCTGTTGATGTCAACTTCCTTAAAAAACAACAAAATTTGATAGGAAGTAGATACCCGGAGGAGGGTGCACCGTCGAGGTTTAGTTGCAAATGGTGTGGCGGGCAGCACTATCCAAGAAATTGCCCAAATGTTAAGTGCGATATTTGTGGAAAATCTGGCCATTTAGCAGCTACTTGCTGGAGTAAAATCAGTTCCCTCCAGCGAGGAAGTCGGCAACCAGGGCCTGTTAATCATCGTGCCCAAGGAAATGACTCCCAGCCAGAAAATGGGCCTAAACAAATACTTCAACGACCAAAGACTACAGTGGAGGAGCTACCTAGTGGTAGTGGGGTTAGTTTGATTGAGGTTGTACTCGTTAATGATGCTGAAACCTCTAATTTACGAGCTGTTATTACAAGAGGTCAAAAGGGTAGAGAAGCCGACAAGGATAAGCCTGTCGACGGAAACCCTAAACAAGGCGACAAAGGAACGCAAGTTTTGGATCCTGCCATGGAAGGGGGACCTTTGAAGCCCGTAGAAAGTAAAGCCGATAAGGAACCACCAAAGAAGAAGGTGAAAGTTAAGAAAGAGGCAATAAAGCCGGTTCAGCGACCTAAAGAGCGGATGGTTTGGCGTGAAAAGCGAGCTCTATCGAACTATCATGAATTCAATTTGGCGGGCTCTCTTTGCGAAGTCAAGCCGGATGTGAACCTCTTACAGCTTATTAAGCTTTCCCCAGGAATACGCAAGGAATTTAGAAAGATCCTACGTACCGGGTATATTGTAGAACCTTTGGGTATCGCGCGAGTTGGTGATGACTGGTTTGAGCATTCTGAGAAGCATTGCCCAAGGGTTGCAGCCTATGTCGATGGGATATTAGTAGATTATGCCATTGTCGACACGGGATCATCCGTTAACATTATGAGTTCTGAACTGATGGAAAGGTTGGGTCTTGCGATTCAGAAAGATACCTCCACAATTCTCAGAATGGCAGATGACAGTTTGAGACAGCCGGAAGGCTGCATTACTAAGGTCCATGTCACTGTTGCAAATGTAGAATGCCTGTTGGACTTTAGGGTGATTCGTTTTGCAGGGCGGCCAAGTTATCAAGCATTACTTGGACGACCTTGGATCTTGCAAGCGGACTGCCAAGTAGATATACCCGCTGGTCGATTGATATTCGGCAGAGGTGCCCAGCGTGTGATGGTTGATGCTTATCCTGAGTCCCCGCAGAGTGAGAGAGCTCCTCTATCTTCTACAGAATTGGAGACATTAGAAGATTTATCTGGCAGTGAGACATCATCGAGTGATGAGTCCAAAGAGGGATCCACCACGGAGGACATCTATCAGATCACTTTAAATGAGCCGATAGAGGGCCAAGAGCGTATAAGAGATGCAGATGTTATCGAGCTAGACCTTGGTACGCTTGGTGATTCGCGGCCAATCAAATTAGGCTCTATGCTCAGCACAGCAGAAAGGGAGGACTATGTGGCCTTGATCCAAGAATTCCGTGATATTTTTGCCTGGAGTTATGATGAGTTGAGAGGCATCCCTCCTAGCCTTGCTGTTCATACAATTCCGTTGAAAGAGGGCAGTTGTCCTGTACGGCAGAAAGTAAGGCGTATGCCTTTCGAATTGAGGGACGGCCTGTTTGAAGAGTTACAGAAGCTTCGAAAAGCGGGTTTGATTTTTCCTGTGCAACACACGGAATGGTGTTCGCCAGTTGTGATTAGAAAGAAGAAGAATAATCAGATCCGTTTATGTGTAGACTTTAGGGAGCTGAATAAGCAAACAGTTAAGGACTACTACCCATTGCCATTTATTGACCAGATTTTGGATCAATTAGCGGGTAGGGAGATATATTCATTTATGGATTGCTTTGCAGGATATAACCAAATGGCAATTGCAGAAGAGGACAAGTTGAAAACAACTTTCATTACCGTATTTGGTACTTTTGCGTACCATGTGATGGCCTTTGGTTTATGCAATGCGCCTGGTTCGTGGCAACGAACAGCAGATAAGACATTCGGTGACATATCCCCTGAAGAGTTGAAGGTGTTCATTGATGACTTAGGGGCCGCCACCGTGAGAGCAAGGCAGTTGATCATTTTAAGAAAATGCTTTGAGCGCTGTAGACAATTTTGCATCGCCCTAAACCCACGGAAGTGTGTTTTTGGAGTACCTTATGGGCTATTGCTGGGTCATGTGGTCAGTTCGGTAGGAATTGCGACAGACCCCGAGAAGGTCAAAGTTATAGTTGCCATGGGACCACCACGCACTCCGAAAGAGGTTCATAGCTTTCTGTCTTTGGTTGGTTACTACCGTAGATTCATCAATGCCTTAGCAGAAAGAACGTTGCCACTTACAAATTTATTGTCCTTTAGCTGTTCGTTTGTATGGGGTGACCCTTGTAAGGTAGCATTCGAGGATGTGAAACAAGAGCTAGCAAGAGCGCCCGTTTTAAAAGCACCTAAAAGAGGTGAGGTGTTCTATATATTCTCAGCAGCCACCATGTATAGTATCAGCTGCTGTTTAGCCCAAATTTGGGAGGAGAAGTGGTACCACCCGATTGCTTTTGCTAGTCGGAAGCTGGGGGTATCCGAAATCAATTACACCTACATGGAGAAGCTGTGTCTAGTGATGGTCTTTGGGACCAAGAAATTCAGGCATTACATTCTCTATGAGAAAGTCGTGCTTTATACGAAGGCGGAGGGACTTCGACTATTGATGAATAAGTTACAGCCGCCTGATCGTTTAGCGAAGTGGTTAATCACTTTGCAGGAATTTGATTATGAAATCAAGAGTAAGCCACCAAGGTTGCAAGGCATCGTGGAATGTCTCGTGGACTTTGGGGAGCCGAAAGAATCTGTGGCTGAAGGTAGTGATATGGAGTGGTTATTTAAAATAGATACGGCATCTATTCCCTCCTGGTATGCTGCAATAACACATTATTTGTCAACGGGAGAGGCGGGATCCGAATTATCTCAAGCTGAGAAAAGGAAAATTAAGCAGCAAGCGTTAAAGTTTGCCTTGATCGCAGGTACATTATATCGGCAAGGGGTTGATGATATCTATCGCCGGTGTGTGATGCCTGACGAGGTGCCATTCATTTTGGAAGAGTGCCATGATTCTGCTTGCGGTGGCCATTTTGCTGGATGGCTTACAGCACAGAAGGCTTTAAGAGCAGGTTATTGGTGGCCTGCCATCTTCCAGGATGCGTTTGCATATGTTAAGCGATGCGATATTTGCCAACGACATGATAGTCGAGAGAATAGGAAACGACCACTCACCCCTATTATGGCGATACTTCCATTTGAGAAGTGGGGAATAGACTTTGTGGGTCCTATTACTCCGTCATCGACTACGCAAAAGCGGTACATCATTGTAGCAACTGACTACTTCACAAAGTGGTCAGAAGCACGTGCAACAAGGAAAGATGATGCTAAAGAAACTGCTAGTTTCCTTTTAGAGCAGATAATATGCCGGTTTGGTCCACCGAAAGAATTAGTGTCGGACCGCGGAACCCATTTCCTGAATAAGGTGATCAAAGGTTTGACAGAGCTGTGGCAAATCAAGCATAACAAGACAACCCCCTATAACCCGCAAGCCAATGGGCAAGTTGAAAGCACCAACAAGCAGCTTGTGGGCATCCTGTCCAAAATTGTGTCAGAAAAGAAACGGGATTGGGATAAAAAGTTATACGTGGCAGTGTGGGCTTATAATACGACCTTCAAACGAGCCACTGGCCATACCCCATTCAAGTTAGTATATGGGGAGGAGTGTGTCTTGCCTCTAGAGATTGAGCTGCCGACTATTCGGTTTGCCATCAATCATTCTTTGAGTGATGAAGACGCACTTTTTGAGCGCTTGACGACACTGGCACATTTAGATGAGCTTAAGTTGCAGAGCTTATTGCACCAAGAAGTGGCGAAGCGCCGAATGAAGAAGCTACACGACCTCAAAGCCAAGAAATACACCTTCAAGAAAGGACAGCTTGTTCTGTATTATGACGCACGACGTGAATTATTTCCAGGCAAGCTAGAGCCCAAATGGGATGGGCCCTATAGGATCGTTAGAATAGGAAAGAATAAATCTACAGTGTTGTTAGCTGACCTTGAGGGGATAGAATTTAAAAATAAGGTTAATCTTAATAAGATTAAACCTTATTACTTCTGATTGCACTAATGCTATGACTGCCTTGCAGGTCTAGGCGAGATCGATCAAACATCTGCAAGGAAATCATGATAGAGGTTGATGGGTCGTCTGATCCCTTATTTAGAACACCCATATTTAGAACAGAGGTATCATCAGGGAAAGCTCATTTGGTGGAGCAAAGGATACAAGGTGATTGAGCAAGAAGGCGGGACATTTATTTGGGAAATCAAGGTCTTCTGCCATCACTGTCTACAAATTTTGACGAGCATCCCTGTTGACTTCAATGATGATGGAGGGATGGAGCCTACAGTCCACCCGTTGAATATGCTGAATTTCAATTACCATAATTACGAGTAGAGTTCAGGATGGCGGGATATGTAAACCCTTTATGGACGTACACCTTGTATTTTGATGGGGCGTCCAGGGGTGCATGTAAAAAAGGAAGTGTAGGAGTTGTCATCCGAGACCCCCGACGACGCATTGTCATGAAGTTAGCTGCTTATCTCGGGGCGAATTTTACTAATAATATGGCCGAATACAAAGCCCTGATTATGGGTTTGAATATTGCGAAGAAGGGTGGTATCCGCTAGTTATTGGTGAAAGGGGACTCTGAGTTGGTTTTAAATCAACTCAATGGGACATACATGGTACGAAACCCCATCCTTTGTATGTACCATCATACTGCCATCGCCCTGCTAGACGAATTCGATAGAGTGTCTTTTCAGCTGATTCCACGGAATTGGAATCAGTTTGCTGATTCATTGGCTAATTTTGCGTATGAAGAAGACCTCTTCTTTAATTGTGGCCCTTGTCCCGATATATCTATTGATGGTGAGACAGGACCTGGTCGTTTGTGGGGTATGCTTTCTGAACATGCCCTCTTTGGCAGACGATGGTTGATTTGGGTGATGCAGAGGGTAAGCGAGACTCATCTGCCTTTATTATCTCAGACCCACAGACTGATTCGACGACATGTAATACGAACACCTCTTGCGATATACGCAGGAGGGATAGGTCATAATTTAATGCACCTAGTTTAGGGCTCCGAGCCTTTGTTCCCCTGGGAATGGTATGCTTTGATGTCTATCATGGTTGTTTCCAGGTGGATGTTCTGCATAGTATTGTTTTATTTCATTAGGCCAAGAGGGCCGATTCAGTTTTGTAGCAAAGTCATGTCTGATTTCATTAGGCCACGAGGGCCATTTTCCTGTCTAGTGCAGGTACGTTTAATTGGGTTTTTGTTTTAGTGTTGTGCTGGACAGATTTCGTGTTTTGTAGAATTTGATGGAGACTGGAGGAGCCTTTGCTGCGATGGAAGCTTCTTGCGGCCAATCCAGGTTATATTTCTCCTTTACGAGTACCTTTCTTTCATGTTATATATGTATTTGTACTTGTCGAGGGGATACATTTTTGTTGGGGACCGGCAACCAAGGCATGAAGTCCAGGTGTAGGTTAAGTATGTTTGAGGGAGGTCGGAGTAGTCATTGCCTCCTGTAAAGACATTGTTAGGCATCGAAAGACCTGTTTTAGAAGGAAGTCCTAGTGGCCCTGTTCTGCTAGCCTGCTAGGCAGCCGTTCTAGGAGTTCTTGTTAGTAGTGAGGCAATTAGAGAAGCCTGCCAGAAGATAATAATAATGATGCCAAGAAATCCTGAATATCCTAAAAGATGAATATCAATACGAAGGTGTGTAAAAAGGGGTTCTAACCCCTATCAAAGAAAAGAAAAGAAATGAGAATATATAAGCCGTTGCTCATTGCCTTGCGAAGGCCTGGTAGGTTCCTGGGGACGAGTCAGACCCGGGGCCGATACCTTGTCTTCCTAGGGGTGGCTTCTTGCTGGATAAATAATACCAAAACAAGGAAGGGTGGAGCGAAAATAAAAGTGAGCGTTAGAAAAGGATTAAGTGTCGCCTTGCGAGGGCTTGGTAGGTTCTTGGGTGCCGAGACAGGTCCTGAGACCGATGCCCTGTTCTCCTTGGGTCACTACGCTCAGCTCCCTCCTTTTTACATGCCCACGTATGTTCATCCAATAAAAACTCCAAAAGAAGAAATGTACTGAAAGAAAATACTCTTTGATCAGGCTATAGGAGTCCTCGCCTTGTAGGAGCTCCTAGTTGGGTTGTCTTTAGTTGGTCAGTAGTTCAGACTACCACTTAGGGCAACCTCTTTGACAGTTCTTTTCAGTTTGGCTGTGTTGGAGCAGCTGGTTAGTGACTCGCTTCGGATTTTCTATTAAATGATGCTAGGCCTACTCTTTGTGGATGTTATGCCTTGGTTCTGCCAGGGGTAGGGGGAGCATTGTGCTGAGTTTTATGATGATAATTGTTTTGTATCAGTTTGATGCTTCTTTGGTTGTTTATGTGCAGATATGTTCGTGGATTCGACGGGCTGTGTCGCCCTATCCCGTGGTCGCCAATGAGAGCGGAATTTAGGAGACGGGAAGTGCTTAAAAATAGCTAAAAATTATGAATATCAAGGGGAAAATATTCAATGTCAAAGGCGGCGGCTCGATCTAGGACGATTTTAAGCGCCAAAGTGCTTTAAAGGCGCCCGAGCGACACTTGTTGATTTTTCATAATTTTTCAGACAGTCGTGCGGGTTGACACGAGCTACTGGCCAATGCGGGATGCTAAGCCGGACGCCTAGGATTTTTCAGAGCTCGATTCCGAGTCCGGACGGGGAAATGGCCAAGAAACCGGTCAAGATGCGAAGAGGTGGACAAAATTTGGCCAAAATGAGTAAGTGACTCTTGGGAGCCCAAGATTAAAAGTCACATGAAATGTTAGATGCAAATCGTGGTGAGAGAAAGGAGGAGGAGATGGCGCCATCACGTCCGAAAAATGCGCCCTCAATGTTGATCATGCATCATCCAGCCTGCAAACAACCCCCCCCAATCATCATTGCCCCTCATTCCCCTCTGTATGCAGACTCTATCGCCGCCCTTCGCTCGCGCAATGATGCCCTCTTTGGAGAATTCTGATTTCAGTCTTTCTCTCTCCTCCCTCTCTCTCTTCTAAAGGCAAGTTCATGTGGGGAGAAGAAGGAAGAAGAAAGAATGGTGGAGGCTTGTCCGGCATGGATCGGATTGCTCCACGGGCTGGAAATGGTGATTGGTGATGGTGCTAGACATGAAGTGCTGCTGTTTTCCAAATTTACAGCAATGGACATGAAACCCGAAACACGCAAATAAGCGGTAATTTAAAATTTTCAAAGGAAATTTGAGCTTTTATGGGTTTTGATTGATGAAATGTTGTTCATGTGGGATAATAATTGTTCATGTTGCTGTTTTCTATGAGTTCTTGCTGGTCATGATCAAAAAATCAGAAAAATATGCATTTTGTGGTTCAAAATAATATGTTAAAACACGAAAAACATGAAAAAACAAAGGAAAATGAGGGTTTTTGGCATAAAAATGGGAAAGTAAATAGGAACATCAACTAAACTTTCACTTTTCTGCAAGAAGGAACTAAGGGCCACAGCCCATAACCTGTTCTTAATTTTCAGCAATTAAATAATGAAGGAAAATAAGGGAAAATAGGAAAAAACCATGAAAAATAGGGGAAAAATACATTTTGGGTTCCGAAAAATAAGGATAAATAAGAACAATGTTTGTGAATGGTTGTGGGGACTGAAGCATGAGGATTTGCCTCAGTTCAACCCCACCTTCTTGTTCTAGTGTGTCTTTTTCTATTTTTTCCACATAAAATGATGTCAAAATACCCTATAAACCTATCCAACGATGCAATGTTTAAACGGGGAAGGGTAGAGAAGTTGAAATATGTCTAAATGCCGTGTGAAGTGATGGGAAAGTTGCTGATTTCTATGCATAGCATTTAGGACGGATGATAATTAAGATTAAGAGCTTAGTAGCACGAGGATCACCTCGGTGCTAGGCCCATGCAACGAAGCACGAACGGTAGTTGGAAACCATTAAAAGAATGATTTGCACTTGTGCACGATACTGTTTTGCTAAATGTTTGAGCACTAGACATCCACCAAATGCATAGAGCATGAAAAGACTTTAAAAGTATCAGTGGTTAGCTCCTGGACATGCATTGCAATTGGTTTATCATGACATGACCTACGTTGAGAGGCAGTGAGATACCCATGTTGTAGGCTAGTCGTGGGGTCTAGGGGAAAGAGAAGTAAGGACAATGGTACATTCCTGGACACGCTTATTTGGTACCTTGAGCGACTTTTGTGCGAAATGTCTAAATGTTGAGCGACGCATCGAGGGGCCAATCCCCAAGGTGTAGGAGAGTCGCAGAGGGTTGACGACATTCAGCCGTAGGAGGAACCCCATGTGTATGTGATTCGAGCCTATTTGGCTATGTGAAAGGGACTCCCTCTGAGGAGTAATATTGGGTTAGGATCAATTGGACTACAACGTATTACAAACGCAATGTGTAGGAAGGCAGAGATTTTGATAGACGCTCCTGGCCGCGAGGCCGAGGGGTTGTCTTGTGCATAGTGACGAGGTCCGGCTAGTGCATGAGCCAGTGCCGGCCCGTTTTTAGGTCCGTCAGAGAGAGAGAGAAGAGGAGGAAGAGGAAGAGAGAAGGAGAAGGTGAGAAGAAGGAGTGGAAGAAAGAAGTGAGAAAAGAAGGAGGAGGTGGAAGAGCAAGAAGGAGGAGAAGGAGTGAAGGAGAAGGAGTGAAGAGAGAGTAGAAGGAGGAGAGGATAGGAAGTAGAAGAAAGAGAGGAGGAGAGGTAGAAGGAGGAGAGGATAAGAAGTAGAAGAAGGAGAGGATAAGAAGAAGGAGGAGGAGAGGATAAGAAATAGAAGGAGAAAGAGAAGAGGAAAGAAGAAGTGGGTAGAGAAGAAGAAGGAGGTGGAAGAGCAAGAAGGAGGGAGAAAGAGAAGAGAAGGAGAAGGAGTGAAGGAGAAGGAGTGAGGAAAAGAAGGTAGAGGAAGAGGGAAGTAGAGGGAGAGTAGTAGAAGAAGAAAAGGAGTAGGAGAGGTAGAGGAAGAGAAAGAAGAGGGAGAGAAGGAGGAGAGGAGAAGAAGAAGGGAAAGGAGAGAGGTAGAAGAAGAGAGGTGAGAAGTGGTAGAGGAAGGAAAAGAGGAAGGAGCAGAAGGAGAAAGAAGTGGGAGGACAAGAAAAGAGATAGAGTAAGAAGAGAGAGAAAGGGGGTAACCGCTACGAGTCACCCAAATCACTCTCCTGGCAAAGAACCCATCCGGTGGTCTTCCCAACCGATCGTGTCTAACTGAAACCGTTAAGGTTCGGACTACCCACCAATCTCCACGAGGCGAATGGCTCCCAAGAAGAAAGTCGTGGGAAGCATAGGTGCCCAAGCCACAGGTAATGCTAGAAGGATGAGCGGAACAACCAACACAGTACACACAAATCAAGCCCAAGTTCTAAGCATTAAAAAAATTAATTTCTCATGGAAGGGATAATGTCGTGCATAAGGTTTTGTTTATTCTAAGAACTAAGTTGCATGCGGGAAACGGTAGAGGTTGATTTCCCATAAGATTTTACTCACATAAAATGATAAGGTTATCACCTTATTTCACATAAAATGATAGCTTTTTAACTAGTTCAGTGCATGAATAGTCATTTAGAATTCACGTTTTGCAATCATGGTTAAAAGAAACACATGAAATGTTAACTTCTGTTCATAAGATACACTTGCATCGCTAGAAAATAAAACCTAGGCTTCTATAGACACAAGTCACATGTGATCCAGTGCATTAGAGATAAGTATTCATTACCAAGAATAAAGAGATATAAAAGTAATTTAGGGGACAACTATACTAAATGCACAATGTGCATTATGGTTGGGAAATTCTACATAGAACCACACTAAGAGAATTGGAAGGATCGCATGCATCTAAACCGCATTTTGAAAGTTTAAATGAGAAATCATGTGTTGCTATGTGTGTTAACTGAGCTTGGCTAGAATTAGAGATTAAAAGACCCTAGGTTGGGTTGCAAATAAGGCATGTCCATTGCCTTGACTGACCAACTAATGCTTGAGTTAGGGACTAAGATACCCTAAGAAAAAACCCAAGGAAAAGGGGCAAGTATAAGCCAACTTACCAAGACCATTTTATCTTTTTGAAATTATTGGAATCTCACCAAGTCAAGGAAAGACCCAAGATTGGGGGCTGGGAGCATCCAGGAAAAAAAGAGAGTCACACCTTAGCAGTCGGTCGCTCAAGCGACTTCCGAAATGTTTGTGCTTGTACTTAGGTGCATTATTTGATCTCTTTGCTCAAGGAACTAATTCAAGAGAAAACACTTAATGCTTGAAGTTAAAAGCCTAGAGAGAGAGGCAGCAACAATTACCTCCGATTGTCTGCCTGGCCCTATCCAAGGGGGTTGTTAGCTGCGCTGAGTATATGGACCTAACCCACCGCGAGAGGTCTCTCCGTGGGTACTGCTTGGAGCAGGAGGACGCTTGGGTGCCAATGGAGGCTCTGGCTGTAAATCCCTTGCCTCTGGATCCCATACAAGGGGCCAACGTGACTTGAGATGGGATCTCGAGGCCCATGTACTAGTCCATGGGTGAAACTTGGAACATCGATCCTGTAGATTGCTGGGATGGCCTTCGGGCATGATGTTGGATGTAATCCAGAATTATGATAAATAAAGAACAGATGCTTGAGAAAAAGGAACTTTCTTGATAATGTTTTTGTGTTAGTGCTTAAGTTACGTAAAGGAACCCGTGATTAATTTATTTAATTAAGGGAGCTGATTTTGCATTAAAAAATGTAATGTGTTAGGTAATTAGATAACTAAAGCAAACCGAGAAAAGTGCGGTGGACGTGACTTAGGTCCGTCCTATGGAAGGGTGGTCCCAGTTAGTTGGGAATTTTTCTCAAATGTTGAGATAATAAAGACCTAGTATCAGTGGATGTAGAATCTTTGGTTTATTCTATTTAAGGGCAAAGGAATGGGTCTATGCCATTCGACAGAAAGGTTGAGACTTTGCTGGTAGGAAAGGAACCCTGACCTCAGGTCGATCCCAAGTGGAAATGACTGGACACTTCCGCTTGGGGCAGACTCGGGAAGACCTAGATCGCAAACCCTATGTCATTCCCTGCGAGTGCCAGGCAGAGCCTTCTAGACCCTCCTCCCGATGGGCTGCTAAGACGTGTCCCGCAACGGGCACATTACATGGTGTAAGACTCTCAATGATGATGATGGTTATTGCGGGACTCAACGATGTAGGCCTCACGGATGATTCTTCTTGCCTCGTGGAGAGCAATACTTCTCCCTCTCTAGTAGATGGAATGGAGACAAGAGTAGAGGTATGACTTCTAACCGGATTGATAGAATATGATAAAGTTCTTCAGTGTCTTATCTTCTCGAATTAGAGTAGAAGGGGATGAGAGACCTTCAACGTAATCCCTTCCTTAGGTTGAATGGAATGATGTCTCTTTGTCTCGCAGAATAGAGTCTCCTCCTTCTCAATCAGCATCTCATCCTCGTCACGCTCTTGTCTCGTTCTCCCTAGTCATCCCCAAGCCCTCAATTTATAGTTTTGCAGGGGGAGGTAAAGAGAGGACACTTGCTTTTTTAGCGTTTTTCAATGACATCATCGATGAAAAAGAGAGAATGCTTTCAGTTAGCACTTCTGATAACATCATTGATGACAACAGAGAGGGAGCTCCATTTTTTTAGTACGAATGTAACGTGTCCACTTGTAACTTCAAGACACGTCTTAGCAGTCCATCGAAAAGGATGTCTAGAAAGCTCTGCCCAGCACTTCCATGGAATGTTACGGGGTTTGCGATGTAGGGCTTTCTGTGTCTTCCACGTAGCGAAAGTATTCTGGCCGTTTCCACTTAGGATCGACCTGAATTAGGGTTTTTCTTATTGGTCATTTCCTATGCAACTAGCGTCGGACCCAAGCGAACTACTTTACGAAGAAATGCCAGGTCTGAAGCGGATTCATGCTGCACTTGGTTCAAGGATAATGGGAAACGAGAGGGATGCAAAGCTCAACCTTTCTGCCATAAGGCATAGTCCCATTCCGTTCCCCTAAAACAACGTAAATAGGATTCAATCATAACTCTAGGTCAACGCTTTTGTTGTTCAGGTTCTTTGACGATCTTCCTACTGTCCATCATGATTTGAGAAAATTTCCCGGCCAACCGGGACCACCCATCCGTAGGACGGACCTATGGCCCATCCTCCACACTTTCCTCGGGTTGTTTTAGTTATTTAGCTACCTAACACATTAGTTGGACATGTAACAATCAGTTTCTTTAATTAACTTGTTAGGCACTGGTTCTTTTACATAATCTTATCACTTGACATAGAAAAAAAATATCAGACAAGTTCCTTATTAACAGGTTATCATATTTATCTTTGAAATACAAAGAGTCTAGCCCGTAGGCTTATCCACAATCCATCCGAAGGATATCTAGCAATCCACAGGGATCACTAATCCAAGTTTCCACCCGTAGACTAGTATGCGGGCCTCAAGATCCAATCCCGATTCACGTTAGCCTCTTGTGTAGGCCCGAAAGGCGAGGGATTTACGGCCAGAGCCCCCTCTGGCACCCAAGCGTCCTCCTGCTCCAAGTAGCTCTCAACAGAGAGACCTCTCACGGCGGGTTCAGTCCACTTTTCCGGCGCGGTCAACAACCCCCTCGGTTAGGGTTAGGCAGGCAGTTGGGGGTAACTGAATCTGCCTCTCCCTTCAAGCCTTCAACCTGAAGTATAGATATCCATTTATCTTCTAATTCATTGATCAAACAAAACCAAATAGTGCTCTAAAATCTGTAGCAAGCACACACATTTCCATTGACCGTTTTTGTTGGCAAATTGCTAAGGAATGAATCCTTCCTTTCGAATGCGTCCAGCACTCGATCCGAGATGACTTGCAACTTGGCAAGATCCCCTATATCCTGGGTTATGGCGTACCCTATTAACCTGACTTAGCCAAACCTTAAGTTCATAGGTTATTTCAGTTTATCGGCTGGTCTTTAGCTTCCAATCAATCTTCTTTACTCAAGAAAGATACTAATTTGGAATGATTATTCATCCTCTTGCAAGATAACTTGCGTAAGGACTTGCCAACCTCATTGCGAGAATTTGACCATTCCCTTGTGAATCAATCACAAGATTATATGACTCCGCACTTGTTGCGCAAGTGTCGCATCAATCTATGAGACTTAATCTACTCATTGGATGCAGCCACAAAACAATCTGTTCCTGATTACATTAGGCTCACATCGTTAGTCCTAGAGTTCCAAGTTCCATCTCGTAAGATTCTTGGGGACAAACCCTAGTTCACTTTCCGATTACATTTCACTGTCCCTACATTTAGTGAACGTGGGCAAGTATTTAAGGTATAGGAGTTTCAATTTTAGCGATACGTAACAATTAGGTCACGTGTTAATTTCCTAGTGAATTTCTTGGAATTCAACTCTTTCTAAATGAGTACTCCGCGGTTTAGGTGTTTTAGGTTCATACCAATTTGGTTAACTCTAGAAAATAATTACGTGATCATTTCCACATGACTCGTTGTCTATGTGTAAATTAATTTTTCAACCTTAACTTATCGATTAAGGCTAGGCATAGGTTAGGTTAATTCCAACTAATTTTCCTATAACTTTGGGAACAAAATTCATGCTAAACAAGCAACCTTTTACTTGATAATTTATGCAGTTGACAAACGATAATTTCCTAGAGTTATGCATCGTAAGAATCATTTCATGCCTTGCACTTTCCATGATGATTCATTGTGAAGAGGATATGGGTTAATAGTGCGATATGCAGTTTATACTTCTAAGCTTAAACAAAACATACTAATTTAATGGACATTAATCTATTTTTTAATTCATTTCAATGCATAAGGATATTTGGCAGAAATGCATTCACGGTTTCTTTATTTTGCATGTTTTATTCAAAGTATTAATGACTAAGTTGCTCCGTCGTGAACAAAAAATATATCCTATATCCAACAATTAACCTTGCATGGTTGAATGTCAACATTACCAAATAAAATTAGGAAGGAAAACCTAGGCTTGGGGTGAGATGTCCATGTGGATGCTGGGAGACGACCCTCACACGGCTGCACCTTGGACTTTCTTAGGAGGCATCGCAATTGTAATCTTTCCATCGTGGAAGTAGCTTTACAACTCCTCTTTGGAATTCCACAGTCGCTCCCTTCTTGCAATAACTTGCACCGTCCATTGAAAGTAGTTTTAGAAGGCTCCCTCCTTGAAGTAGGGATTTTGAAAGAAGAGGTGTTTCAAAATATTTTGCGGATAAGACCCATTAAAGCCATGGGAGGGGCTTAATGGCCTTGTAATGACTCGCACAAACGAGGAATGAAAAGGTGTGGAATCCCTTACTAGGGCTTTTGAGTGGGAAAGGGAGGTGTCAAAAGACCCTCAACACTCTCTTTTCATTTACGAGTGGGGAAAAAAAAAACAAAGCTCCAAGGGTAAAAGGGGCTAAGAGGCCCTTAGGGGGGATTTATAATCGCGGGGAGGCAAAGGACCCTTAAGGTCAAGCTTTTTGAGGGGAAAAAACCCTAAGGAGGCCTTTAAAGATGAATTTTAAGGGGGATTTCAAGATGCCTCAAGGGAAGGGCTAAAAGAAATTTTTAAACACGGGGGGGGGGGGGGGGGAAGGGGTTTCAAGAGGCCACGGGAAGGGACCCTAGGGAGGGTTTTAAGACATGGGGGGAGAGGTTTTAAAGCCCAAGGGAAAGGGGGCTAAGAAGGCCCCCTCCTTGGAAGCTTTTAAGCTTCCAGAAGCTTACGTGGGGAGGGGCAGGAAATTTTGGAGTCGTCCGATGGTGGCGATGTCTAGGCGATAGGCAACTTGGCAGCTCCTCGCCAACACACGCAGCAATCCCCTCGGCTTCTCCCTCCCTCAAGCCCTCTCTCTCTCACATCGACTGCACAGCACGGCGTTATGGTGGCTCTCACTCCCTCCTTCCTTTCGTTTCCTCACGGCAGCAACCCCCTTGGTTTAAATAGGGGAGGGGAGGGAGATCCTCCCTCTCCTACATGTTGACTGGCATGGATCCAAGTCTGAGCAAGCTCCAGCAAGGAGCTTGCTCGACATTCTATTCCCCTCTCCCCCTCTAGCACGACCGTCGAATGGGGGGGATAAGGGAAAATGAAATTCCATTATCCTTAGTAATTTATAATAATTGCTATATCATTATCCCCATTTCCTTTTAGAAGTAGTTCACGTGAAAAATAGAATTAGAACGTTACATTCTCTCCCCCTTAGAGGAATCGAGATGTCCTCATCTCGAGATAAACTGGGGATATTGATGGTTGAGAGTGCTTTCATCTACCCAAGTGGCATCCTCTTCGGGATAATCTTTCCACTGGACGAGGCATTCTCTCAAGGTTTTGGATCTTAATTTTCTCTCCCTAACATCTAAGATCCTATCAGGCCTTAGTTCAAGGACTCCTTGACTAGGCATGACAACTTGTTGGTCATCGAGTGCATGGTTAGGATTAGGTACATATTTCTTCAATAGGCTGATATGGAATACATTGTGAACCTTTAGGTTCTCAGGGAGTTGTAGTTTATAAGAATTAGGTCCTAGGAATTTGAGGATCTTGTACGGTTCAGAATACCTTGGACTTAGCTTCTTGCAATCTCCTAAGGATAGGGAACTCTTCTTCGGGCATACGCGAATGAAGACCATGTCTCCTTCTTCGAAGATTCTGCCTTGAAGCTTCAACCCTTAAGGTTGGATCTGAGAAGTTTAGGGGACTTCGACAATCATGACCATACAATGCTTGGAAAGGGGTCATCTGAATGCTTTGTTGGTAAGAAGCATTGTAGGCAAATTCAACTAAAGGCAAGTATTGAATCCACCTCTTTGGTTCACGACAGCAGTATGCCCTAAGCATGTCCTCCATGACTTGATTTACTCGCTCTGATTGGCCATCCGTTTGGTGATGGTAAGCGGTGCTAAAACAGAGTTGAGTCCCAATAGCTTCAAAGTTAGCTCTCTAGAAGTGTGATGTGAAGAGAGAATCATGATCACTAATGATTCTTTTGGGTAACCCATGTATCTTGAATATCTCCTTGATAAACAATCTTGCAATGTCTGAGGCTTTATAGTTTGTCTTTACTGGAATAAGGTGTGCAACCTTAGTAAGCATGTCAACCACAACCATGATGGAGTTGTATCCTCCCTGAACTTGGGGTAGGCCTACAATGAAATCCATACTGATGAATTCCCATTTCATTTGGGGAATGTCAAGCGGTTGCAGCTTCCATGGCATCTTGACATGTTCAGCTTTGATACGTTGACAAGACAAATACTCGGTGACATATTTGAGAATGTCACCTTTGAGCCTCTCCCAATGGTAGCTCTTCCTAACTACATTGAGAGTCTTGGCATAACCAGGATGTCCTGAGAAAGGGGAATCATGAGCTTCCCACAATATCTTCTGCTTAAGTGACTGGCTTGCTGGTATACATAGCCTTGTTCTATAGTAGACAAGTCCACTATTGATAGAAAATTCATGATACTTAGCTTGGAGCTTTTGGTTATTGTAACGTGTCCCCTAGTATCATCCAGGACACGTCTTAGCAGTCCATCGGAAAGGATGTCTAGAAAGCTCCGCCCGGCACTCCCATGGAATGTTACGGGTTTTGCGATCTAGTTCTTCCCGCGTCTGCCACGTAGCGGAAGTATCCTGGCCGTTCCCACTTAGGATCGACCGGAATTAGGGTTTTTCTAATGGGTCATTAGCTAACAGCAACTAGCGTCAGACCCGAGCGAACTACTTTACGCAGAAACGCCATGTCCAAAGCGGATTCATGCTGCACTTGGTTCAAGGAGAATGGGAAACGAGAGGGATGCAAAGCTCAACCTCTCTGCCATAAGGCATAGTCCCATTCCGTTCCCCTAAAATAGCGTAAATCGGTTAAGACGTAACTCTAGGTCATCGCTCTTGTTATTCTTTTTGATGATGATGATCATTCTGCTGTTCTTTGAGATTTTTGAGAAAAGTTCCCGGCTAACCGGGACCACCCAACCGTAGGACGGACCCATGGCCCATCCTCCGCACTTTCCTCGGTTTGTTTTAGTTATGTAATTATCTAACACATTAATTTGACATATAACAATCAGCTTCTTTAATTAATCCCTTTAAGCACTGGTTCTTTCACGTAATCTTATCACGTGACATAGAAAAACAATATCAAGCAAGTTCTTTTAACATTTCATCATTTTATCTTTGAAATACAAGGAGTTCCGCCCGTAAGCTTGTCCATAATCTGCCCGAAGGCTATCCAGTAATCTCCAGGGATCACTATTCCAAGCTTCCGCCCGCCGTCAACTAGTATGCGGGCCTCGAGATCCAATCCTGAGTCACGTTAGCCTCTTGTGCAGGACCCGGAAGGCGAGGGATTTACGGCCAGAGCCCCCCTGGCACCCAAGCGTCCTCCTACTCCAAGTAGAGCTCAACGGAGAGACCTCTCGCGGCGGGTTCGGTCCACGTTCCCGGCGCGGTCAACAACCCCCTTGGTTAGGGTCAGGCAGGCAGTCGGGGGTAACTGAAGCTACCTCTCCCTTCAGGCCTTTTAACCTGAAGTATAGGTACTCATTTAATTTGTAATTCATAATTCAAATAGAGCCCTAAAATCTCTAGCAAGCACAAACATTTCCATTAATCAACCCAGTTGTATGGCAAACTGCTAAGGAAGTGTTCTTCCCTCTTTAGTGTAACAACACTCGTTCCCAAGGTGTCTTGTAAATTGGCAAGATCTTTTACATTCCGGAGTGGGGCATACCCAATTTGGTTAACCCTAAGTGCCTTAGATATGCTAGTTTCCGATTTACAACTCTCCTTATTTAGAAGGATATCCAAAAATACGTCTTTTTTTTGCAAGATAACTTGCGTAGGGATCTGCCGTCCTTGATGAGGGTTTTTACCTTTTCTCCTTGTGAATCAATCACAAGACTAAATGATTTCATACTTGTTGCGCAAGTCCTGCGATGGAATAATTTGTTTAGATTCTTTAAGCTGACGTATGTCAGGCCTAGGGTTTCTTCTTTTAAGAACCTTAGGGACAAACCCTAGTTCCTTATCTTTACGAATTAATTGTCCCTACAGTAAGGAAAGTAGTCAAGTGTTTAGGGTATGAATGTTTCTATGTTTAGATTGGTTCAGTTATCTTTTGGAAGGTAATATTAATCGTCTTGTCACGGTTTTGCTATCCTTGTGACAATTTACTTCCCAGTCAATACAGTTTAATTTAACTTCCGTTTTCCTTAAAGATGAGCTCATGCCAACTAACAACACTTGCCTTGCTAAGATGTGCAAATATTCAAGATAACTTCCTAGTAATTTGACCATCGAAAGAAACCTTTCATGAATTTAACCATTTACAATGATTCGTTGCGAAAGGAATAAGACTAATGGTGCAAGATATAATTTCAACATCTTAGGAATATATTACTATAGTAAATGGTTAATCTTGCTCATAATTTATAATGCTTGATGCAATTTGAAGAAAGCTAAGTTTTATACATTGTCATTCATAAGCTAAACTCCTTCGTTACAAATAACTCGAATATCCTATCCTTAACAAATTTTCTTTGCATGATCTACTTAAAACCGAATTAACACTAGGAAGAAAAACCTGGCTTTGAGGTGAGATATCCGCATGGATACCGGGGGATGACCCTCCCGCAGCTACACCTTGGACTTTCTTCGGTGGCATCGTAGTTCGAATGTGAGATAGCCTTTTCCTCTTTCTTCTGGAATTCCACCGTCTTCTCCTTCCCTCCCTTTCTTTTGTCTTTTTCCCACTCTTCCTCCTTCACTCCTTCTTCTTACTCCCTGTACCTTCCCTCCCTATTTTTTTTTCTCTCACGGCTACTTTTCCCTTACGGAATATCATACGAGGCCATGATGATGAATTGGATTTTTAGGTTCAGGGGGGGAAATAATAAGGGGGATACAGGGGATTACAAGGAAAACTTAGGGAGTTGTGGGGAAAAAAAAGAAAAGAGTTATGAGGGTGAAAAGGGCTTAGTGGAATAAAACACGGGGGGAAAAGTATAGGAAGGGGGTCTTGGGGAATTTTAGGTCATGGGGGTTTGTGGACACCGGCTTGTTTGATAAAGCTAAGAAAACAAAGCTCAACTAAGAGAGCACATGCACAAAAAGATCTACAAAGTGAATGAAGGAATCAATGAAAGAGAATGAAAGTCTTCAAGGTAGTCTAAGGACAAAGTAGCCTATGGGTGTGACTCGAATAGCCTAAAGAGCTAGGAGGTGGGGGAAAGAAACAAGGGCTTAGGGGGGATTAAAACGGGGGGGGGGGGGGGAAACAAGGGGGCTTAGGGGAAACAATAGAAAAGGGGTTTTTAACGGAACCCGGGGTTAAAGGACTTTCAAGGGGATATCAATGAGAAAGGGGGCCTTAAGATCCCCCCCTTAGAAGCTTCCAAGAAGCTTCTTGGAAGCTTCTGAACTAAAGTATGTGGCATGTGGAGGACGACAAATTCCTGATAGCTCTTCGTGGACTGGATGGCGATGGCAGCGGCGGCCTCAGGATGTAGGCAGTGGCTCCTCCCGTATGGCGACAGCTGACGCACAACGCTTCGCCCTCCCTCTCTCATACTGTCAATGGCATCTCCTGGCGGCACAGCCTTCGGTCCCCTATTTCTTACGGCTTCAGCCTCTCTTCTTTCCAGCGCCCCCCCCCATTTAAATAGTGGAGGGGAGGGGGATCTTCCCTCCCTGCGTGTCGACACGCATGTCCCCCCTCCCTCCATAAGGCTCCAACAAGGAGCTTAATAGCTCCTACTATTTCCCTCCCTCTCCAGCTCGTTCGTCGGGTGGAAAAATTTTAAAAAAAAATATTTATCCAAAATCGTTTCTTACGCGGAATATTCATTCCCTTTATCCAAAATCGTTTCTTATGCGGAATATTATAGTTATGATCCTTGATAGAGATCTCCCTTAGCATTGTTTGGTAGGCCGGGTCATGACATGCATCCTCTCTAGCTAACTCAAGTATTGGATTGTTTGGCATAGATACTTTTGTAGCTAGAGATCTAGCTATTGATGAACTCTGCAGGATTAGAGAATTAAGGAATGCCTTGCGACTGAGTGCATCAGCAACTACATTCTCTTTTTCTGGTCGGTACTTGATTTCAATGCCATATTCCTCTAGTACCTCAATCCACTGACGTTGCCTCATGTTGAGCTCGTTCTGGGTAAAGATCCATTTGAGACTCTTATGATCAGTTACTAGGGTAAACTTGTTACCCAATAGGTAGTGTCTCCAAAGCTTTAGAGCGCGGATGACACCTAGTAATTCCAGATCATGTGTAGCATAATTCTTCTCATAACTCTTTAATTTCCTTGAGGAGTATGCTACACGATGACTTTCTTGCATGAGCACACAACCTAAGGCAAGTGTGCTAGCATCAGTTACTACCTCGAACTCCTTATTGAGGTCTGGAAGTTTTAGGATAGGTGCTGATACCAAACTTTGCTTCAATCTGTCGAAGCTATTTTGTTCGGGAGTTGACCATGCAATGGAAGTTTGCTTCTTCAGTAAGTCCGTCTGAGGTGCTGCAATCAGAGCATAGTTTTTGATGAAGACCCTATACCATCCTGTCAATCCAAGAAAGCTGCGTATTTCTTTGACAGATGTTGGTATTGACCATTCTAGCACATCTCTGACCTTGGTTGGGTCCATTAAGATTCATTTTGCTAATACTATGAATCCCAGATATTCAATCTAACGTTTGAAGAATGCACACTTCTTCATCTTAGCATACAGCCTATGTGACCTCATTGTCTCAAGGACAATCCGAAGTTGGGGTTCATGATCTTCTTCATGTTTAGAATAAACTAAAGTGTTGTCGAAGAAGACAAGCACAAAATCATCAAGATATGGCCTAAAGATATCCTGCATTAACCTGTTGAAGGTGGACGGTGCATTCATAAGTCCAAATGACATAACTAGGAACTCAAAGTGCCCATATCTTGTATTGAAGGCCATCTTGGAGATATCTTCTTCCTTGATCCTTATCTGATAGTAACCTAACCTGAGGTCAATCTTGGAGAAGATCTTTGCACCTTGAAGGCGATCAAGAAGCTCATCTATTCTAGGAATAGGGTACTTGTTCTTGACCATTGATTGATTCAATCCTCGGTAATCAATACATAGTCAAAGTGTCCCATCTTTCTTTTTTTGGAATAGTACTGGAGCTCCCCATGGTGAACTGCTAGGATGGATGTAGCCTTGATCTAGCAGTTTCTTGAGTTGTTCCTTCAGCTTAATTGCTTCTGGTATGGACATTCTATAAGGTCTTTTTGCAATCGGCGCAGCTCCTGGTACTAACCTAATCTCATGCTCCACTTCTCTTTGAGGCGGGAGTTCTGTCAACTCTTCATGGAATATGTCCGCGTATTCCTTTAGCCAAGAAGGTCCTTCATTAGGCTCTTGCTTCTGATCTAACTTGTTGAGCTTGATCAAGTAGATAGGTAATCCTTTTCTGACTCCTTTTATGATCCGAGATACTTTGGCCAATCAGATTCTTGGATCTCCAGCCTCACCTTGAGTTGTGACTAATTCCCTTTCAGAGTTTCGAAAGGAAACTTGACCCTTTCCACAGTGAATGTGGACGTCATTAGGCTTAAGCCAATCCATTCCGAGTAGACACTCATGGATACCTAAATTCATGACTCTAAATTTGACCAAAGTCTTCTTTCCTCCCAGAAAGAATTCCACCTTAGCAGTTTGCCTGGTACAAGTAACCTCAGGACCATGTGCCAATTCCACAAGCAAGGTAGGTGCTTCTACCGTGGATATTCCTAATCTTTTTGCACAAGCTGGTGAGATAAAGGAATGTGTGCTGCCACAATCAATCAAGGTCTTGAAACTTTTACCTTGATAGTCCGACGGTGTCTGAATCACCGAGAATTGGCGATTCGGTCCTTTCTTGTGTAGAGCGGCATGGATTGTCGCCCTTTCAAACTTTGCTTCCATGGTTGGATCTTCTTCATCTTCTTCTTCTTCGCACATTTTCCTATTGGCAACGGAGGCAATTCTTTCTCTGCCTCAAGTAGCAGCTCCTTGACCACGGCCCGTTCCTTGGAAAGGTGCTTGGCGATGTCCTTCACCAAGCTTGGGACATTGCCTCTTGAAGTGACTGGGTTCGTTGAAGTGGAAACAACAGAGGTTTCGCCCATTGCTTTGAGTAGGAAAAAAGTTGTTGACATTGTTAGTCCTTGCTTTCTTTCTTTGTCCCTGATTATGACCTTGAACTCTCTTCATCTGAGGTCTGAATGCTTCTCTGTTCGGGTTATTATAAGACCAAGCTTTGTTACCCCTTGGTCTAGACTGCACCTCCTGAATTATAGGTGCAGCTCGAATGATTGTGTCCTGAAGATCTGATGGATGCATAGATTCGAGATGGGTATTTACTGGTGGATTTAAACCAGCACAAAATTTGGACACCTGCTATGTCATGTCCATCTGTGGCGCATACTTTAAAAGTGAGACGAATTTAGAATAGTATGCATCAAGAGTGAGTCCCAGCTATTTTAGCTCGTAGAACTCATTCATTTTCTGTGTGCGATATGCAGGTGGTAAGTATCTTCCCTACACGGCTTTCTTCAGCTTCTCCCAGGTAACGGATCCCTCTGCAATCCCTTGATCCCTGCACCATTGCTTCCACCAAAGCCTGGCTTTGCAAGTGAGCTTCAGCTTGGCGAGCATAGCCTGATTGGCGAGTGCAGTACCGACTGCTTCAAAGTAATCCTCCATGGATTCAATCCAAATTTCAGTATCTACTTGGATGAACCTGCCTCTCCCGTCAAACTCGGGCGGCTTAATCTACTTGAGAAGAAACTTCTTCTCCTAGATTACAGTAGTACTTGATGTAGGAGGTGAATTGGGAACCTGTACCTAGGGTTGTGCCTGGATAAAGGTTTCTTAATGTTATTACACGATAATCATTATTGATTTATATTACATCTCCATTTCTGCTATCACACAAGCAATGTAACTACTTAACTTTTTATCAATTCTTATGGACAATCAGACATTGATAAAAGGAAGTCTTATTTGTATTTATATGGGCATAGCCCTTTCGGAATACAACATTTCTTGCGATGATAAGCCAACTGTTACATTTAGTTTGGGGAGAACAACGTTGTATTACATTTATCTATAGGAACTGTATAATAGTATGGTTTCGGGTCATGGATCTTCAGGAATCGGTAAATCATTAGAAGTTCAGGGTATCCTTTCCTTTGGAACCCATTCTTTTCATGGCACCCTAACACTTTAATCCTGTCAGACAGGGATTACATGGGTTACTTCCTCATATACATATGAGTTCATCTCAACCCTTTGACCTCGAATATGTAAAGTTGAGTTTACATGAGCTTCCACAAAAATGAATAGCTTCACGACTTTCAGGTCTTCTAACCACTTGATCCTTTTTAGGTTGGCTTGTAGATAAGCAAACCGGTGGGCGGCTATATAGTAGATTCCTGAAGCACCCATCCATCTTCATTCCATGTACAAAGGTGATGGATTATAGATTTGTTCTAGGACGTTCATCATCTCAACCCTTTGTCGATAATGCGGAGAATGCATTGCAGTCATAAACATGATTCGAAATACTAAGAACTTGTTCCACGCTTCGTAATAGTGCAAGACAGCATTAAGGGTAAGGAAATGTTTGGAATATCAACATTTTCTTTACTTCATAAGATTTCATAAAAACAATTCCGTTGTTGGTCGGCTCTGATACCAACTGTAACCTGTCCACTTGTATCTTCAAGACACGTCTTAGCAGTCCATCGGAAAGGATGTCTAGAAAGCTCCAGCCTGCACTCCCATGCAATGTTACGGGGTTTGCGATCTAGGGCTTTCCATGTCTGCCATGTAGTAGAAGTATTCCGGCCGTTCCCACTTAGGATCGACCTGAATTAGGGTTTTCCTTATTGGTCATTTTCTAACGGCAACTAGCGTCGGACCCAAGCGAACTACTTTACGCAGAAACGCCAGGTCCGAAGCGAATTCATGCTGCACTTGGTTCAAGGAGAATGGGAAACGAGAGGGATGCAAAGCTGAACCTTTCTACCATAAGGCATAGTCCCATTCCGTTCCCCTAAAATAGCGTAAATCGGGTTCAATCATAACTCTAGGCCAACGCTTTTGTTGTTCGTGTTCTTTGACCATCTTCCTACTGTCCATCGTGATTTGAGAAAAGTTCCCGACCAATCGGGACCACCCATCCGTAGGACGGACCTATGGCCCATCCTCCGCACTTTCCTCGGGTTGTTTTAGTTATTTAATTACCTAGCACATTAGTTGGACATGTAACAATCAGCTTCTTTAATTAACCTGTTAGGCACTGGTTCTTTTACGTAATCTTATCACTTGACATAGAAAAAAAATATCAGATAAGTTCCTTATTAATAGGTTATCATATTTATCTTTGAAATACAAAGAGTCTAGCCTGTAGGCTTATCCACAATCCGCCCGAAGTCTATCCAGCGATCCACAAGGATCACTAATCCAAGTTTCTGCCCATAGACTAGTATGTGGGCCTTGAGATCCAATCCCGAGTCACGTTAGCCTCTTGTGCAAGCCCGGAAGGCAAGGGATTTACGGCCAGAGCCCTCTCTGGCACCCAAGCGTCCTCCTGCTCCAAGTAGCACTCAACGGAGAGACCTCTCGTGGCGGGTTCAGTCCACTTTGCCGGCGCGGTCAACAACCCCCTCGGTTAGGGTTAGGAAGGCAGTCGAGGGTAACTGGATCTGCCTCTCCCTTCAAGCCTTTAACCTGAAGTATAGATATCCATTTATCTTCTAATTCATTGATCAAACAAAGCCAAAAAGTGCTCTAAAATCTATAGTAAGCACAAACATTTTCATTGATCGTTTTTGTTGGCAAACTGCTAAGGAATGAATCCTTCCTTTCGAATGCGTCCAGCACTCATTCCGGGATGACTTGCAACTTGGCAAGATCCCCTATATCCTGGGTTAGGGCGTACCCTATTAACCTGACTTAGCCAAACCTTAGGTTCATAGGTTATTTCAGTTTATTGGCTGGTATTTAGCTTCCAATCAATCTTCTTTTCTCAAGAAAGATACTAATTTGGGATGATTATTCATCCTCTTGCAAGATAACTTGCGTAAGGACTTGCCAACCTCATTGGGAGAATTTGGCCATTCCCTTGTGAATCAATCACAAGATCATATGACTCCGCACTTGCTGCGCAAGTGTCGCATCGATCTATGAGACTTAATCTACTCATTGAATGGAGTCACGAAACAATCTGTTCCTGATTACATTAGGCTCATGTCGTCAGTCCTAGAGTTCCAAGTTCCATCTCGTAAGATTCTTGGGGACAAACCCTAGTTCACTTTCCAATTACATTTCACTATCCCTACATTTAGTGAATGTGGGCAAGTATTTAAGGTATAGGAGTTTCAGTTTTAGCGATACGTAACGATTAGGTCACGTGTTAATTTTCTAGTGAATTTCTTGGAACTCAGCTCTTTCTAAACAAGTACTCCGTGGTTTAGGTGTTTTAGGTTCATACCAATTTGGTTAAATCTAGAAAATAATTACGTGATCATTTCCACATGACTCCTTGTCTATGCGTAAATTGATTTTTCAACCTTAACTTATCGATTAAGGCCTGGCACAGGTTAGGTTAATTCCAAGTAATCTTCCTATAACTGTGCGAACAAAATTCATGCTAAACAAGCAATCTTAAGGTTAATAATTTATGCAGTTGACAAACGATAATTTCCTAGAGTTATGCATCGTAAGAATCATTTCATGCCTTGCACATTGTCATACACCTTGCATCAAGCATGCCACGTGGTATCTCCTAGAATGCATTGCAATTGTTTGATAAACTTTGACCAATGCTGAGAAGACATGAAACCTAAGCTGTAGGTTAGACGAGTGCTTCCGTTGGGGAAAGTTTTGTGAGGCAAATCAAAATCTCCTAGAACGGTGAATTATGAAAGAGTGGAGTTTGTGCAAATGTTTTATGTGTTAGCAACGCATCTTGGGGCCAATCCCCGAGGTGTAGGAGAACTGCAGAGTGGAGCGATGGCAATTAGCCGAGAGGGGCTTCCCTATGTGTGTATTACAAGGCATTATGCCTATATGTTATGGGATCTCCCTCTGAGGAGAAGGGAAGGTGAACGTTGGACTACATATTGAATACAAACACAAAATCGTCATAAGCATTTAGTGCAAAGTGAGTTTTAGATGCTCCTTGCCCGTGAGGCCGTGTGGTGGGGTTCTCTGTTGTATGCATGAGGTCCAGCTAGTGCCATAGCCAGTGCCGGCCCATTTTAGATCCCAATCACAGGTTTAGGTTAGGTATGTTTGTGGGAGGTCTAAGCAGTTTGTTGCCTCCTGCAAAGGCATTGTTAAGCACTGAAAGACCTATTTTAGAAGGCCATCCTAGTGACCCTATCCTACCGACCTGCTAGGCGACTGTTCTAGGAGTTTCTATTAGTTGTGAGACAGTTAGAAAAGCCTGCTAGAATAGGTAAATGCAAAGGCTTGCAGGTCAGATTTAATCCTCATGGATGCTTTGTTGAGGATATGAAAAATAAAGGTCGCTTGATAGCAAAAGGAAAGAAGAAGGGCAGAATGTTTACGTTGGATGCAGACATGCCTGAATTGAGTGCAGTAATGTTTGCACATGGGACCGGTGTAGTTGCAGATATTGATATCTGGCATAAACGCATTGGTCATGTTAATGTACAGCGACTTAAATCAATGCAGGCCCAAAATATTGTTGCAAGATTGCCTAAATTCAAGGTTGCAGAAATGCATAAGGTATGTGAAGCCTGTCAATTTGGAAAACAGGCTAGGAAACCATTTCCTAGACATGTTCAAGAGAGTAAGAAGCCATTGGAATTAATCCACTCTGATGTGTGGACTACTAAAGCTGCATCTCTTGGAGGCTGTCATTATTTTGCCACTTTTATTGATGACTATAGCAGAAAAGTTTGGGTGTATTTTATGAAAAAGAAAAGTGAAGTCTTTGGGCATTTCAAAACTCTTAAAGCTATGGCTGAAAAAGAAACAGGTTTGCAAATAAAATGCCTAAGGTCAGATGGAGGGGGAGAGTACCTCTCAAATGAGTTTGCAAGGTTCTTGCAGGAGCATGGCATAAAGCAGCAATATTCATGCAGTCATACCCCACAACAAAATGGAATTGTAGAAAGGAAAAACAGGCATATTGGAGAGGTATCTCGTGCCATGCTCAATGAAAAAGACCTGCCAGATTTTTATTGGGCTGAAGCAGTTGCTACAGCAGTCTACATAATGAACAAGACTCCCACTGCAGCAATACATGAGATGACTCCAGAGGAGAGGTATACTGGTAGGAAACCAGATATTTCTCATTTAAAAATTTTTGGTTGCATTGCCTATGTACATGTGCCAGATGAGTTGAGATCCAAGTTGGATCCAAAAGCTGAGAAGTGCATCTTTATTGGTTACTCTCTGCAGCAAAAAGGGTATAGATGCTATAACCCTTCTACTCGTAAGTTTACAGTGAGCAGAGATGTTGTTTTTGATGAGATGAGTAGTTGGTATAAACCAGTAAATGTGATTGATGATGTAGATGCACAAAATGGTAATGCTGCACAGAATTCACAGCAGCAGTCACAAAATATTAGTGGACCTGGAGCGTCCTCTAGCAGTGGTTCACATTCTTCGCCATGGACAGGCAGATTTGTCGAGAATCAGCAATCACACTCACTAAACAGCCTCTTTGTATGGAACTTGAGGGCCAAGGACATGCAAGCTAACTTATCCCATATGCACAATGGTGCCTACTGCAGTTTCCTACTTTCCTATAAAGCATTGTACTTGCTTCCTTTCTTAATGAAATGATAGTACTCTTTTCTTTTCAGTGAAGTGTCAATGTCATTGTCCACATACACAAGATTGTGTTTATGAGTCGAAGTCTCAATCTTGGAACCTAATTCACTTGTGTAACAAACAGTGTCTTTATCTTCTCCATCATGAGTCCACACTTCTCATTTCATCCTCCATAGCTTCCGGTTTTGCCATGCTCTAGATCCCGCATTTCTCACAAGATTGAGATCAGGAGAATCTTCTCAAAGCAATGCAGATAGTGGTATGCAGGTATCACGAAAAGGAAAAGAGAAGGTTGATCAGCCCATGTTTGATGTGAATGCAGGTCACTCTTATATGGATGGTGAATCCAGTGGCTCAGAACAGAGCATTGATGATGAGTTGGGTATTCCTTCTATTGTTACACCTGGAGTAAGGAAGACCAGGGATGTTTTGAGAGCACCTGGGAGTGAACCTATTTTGCGCAGGTCTACGAGAGCTAGGTATCCTGTGGATAGGCTAAAATATGATGGATTTACAGCCATTCACTATGCATATATGGTCAAAGTGATACAGGAACCAGAACCCACTTCTTTTGAGCAAGCCATGGAAAAAGAAAAATGGGAGAAAGCCATGGATCAAGAAATGGATGCCTTGGAAGCAAATGCTACATGGGAGTTAGTACCTTTGCCTAAAGGTAAGAATGCAATTGGCTGTAAGTGGGTTTATAAGGTGAACTACAATGCAGATGGTTCTGTGAACAGATACAAGGCAAGATTAGTAGTCAAGGGGTATGCACAAACATATGGCATTGACTATAAAGAAACATTCAGTCCGGTTGCAAGGATGGCAACCGTAAGAGCAGTCATTGCTATGGCTGCATCAAAGGGATGGTCTTTATATCAGATGGATGTAAAGAATGCCTTCTTGCATGGTGATTTGCAAGAAGAGGTCTATATGGAGCAGCCACCAGGTTATGTGCATGCTGTTCATCCTGAGTTTGTTTGCAGGTTGAAGAAAGCCTTGTATGGCTTGAAGCAAGCACCTAGAGCATGGTCTGACAAGATAGGACAGTATCTTGTCACTATTGGCTTTCAGATTTCCAAGGCAGATTTCTCACTTTATGTGAGAAAAATAGAGAAAGGTATTATGCTACTTGTCATTTATGTTGATGATTTGATTATGACAGGTGACAGTGATGAAGATATCCTTCATGTGAAAATGCTATTGAAGCAGAAGTTTGAGATGAAGGATTTGAGAGAGCTGCGTTATTTCTTGGGCATTGAGGTGATTAGATCACCAAGTGGGATACAGCTCTTGCAGAGGCAGTATGGATTGGACATGCTGTCCAAATATGGGATGACAGGCTGTAAGCCTATTTCAGTTCCTTTGGAGCAGAATGTGAAGCTGAGCACAAATGCAGGTGAGCTTCTAGAAGACCCTACTATGTACAGACGCATAGTAGGAAGTTTGATTTATATGACTATTACCAGGCCAGATTTGAGCTATGCTGTTGGATTGATAAGTCAGTTTATGCAAGCTCCAAGGAAACCACATTTGGATGCGGTTAGACGCATACTCAGATATGTGAAGTCCACATTGCAGTATGGACTATTTTATGAGACTGGGGTTCAGATACAGTTGCATGGATACACTGATGCTGATTGGGCTGGTAGTATTTCTGATAGACGATCTACCAGTGGATACGTGTTCTCTTTTGGGAGTGCTGCAGTTACTTGAAGCAGCAAGAAACAGCCTACAGTTGCCTTGTCGAGCACAGAGGCTGAGTACAGGGGTGTAGCAATGGCTGCATGTGAGGTAGCTTGGTTGCATAAGCTACTTTATGATATGCATCAGTCTACAGATGGGCCAGTTGTCATTTATTGTGACAACATGAGTAGTATACACTTGGCAAATAACCCAGTCTATCATGCTAGAACAAAGCACATTGAGGTGCATTATCACTATGTGCGAGAGAGGGTTTTACTAGGTCTTATTGATCTAGTTTATGTCAGCACAGAGGATCAGGTAGCTGACATATTCACGAAGGCATTGGGCGCAGAGAAGCTGCGCAAGTTCAGAGACCTGCTTGGTGTGCAGGAATTGGGATTGAGCTCGAGGGGGAGTGTTGAGATATTGAGCTCCACTCGTGATACGCCAGGGTGACCGTTGTGTATTTATGTCACCGACTTGTCAGTTGTAGATGCGGTTGGTACACCGCTCATGAATAATAGCTAGATGACAGCTATCCTTATCTACTCTAGTTCGTGGCTCAGTTAGTATGCCACCTTAGTTAGTTGAGTTTGGTTTGAGACCCATATATAGGGTTCTTCTATTTCTTTGTACTAGAGTTCTTTTTGGCTTACACAACTAAGAAGAGGAAAACTATTTTCAGCCTCCACCCTTTGTGTATTCCCCCATTGTGCAAGCAAGAAAGCTACAAGTGAGACTCCTTCCTTCTCTCCCACAATCTTGACATAGGTGGCTCCTATTTGGGTTGAAAAATGCTCACTTCTCTTCTACATTTTTGGCTGTAGCATTCAATACACTATATGGCTACATGTACATTCATAGGATTTGCTACCCCCACCTCTGCTGAAAGGTTTGAATCTAATCCAAAAATGTACTTATTCAGATTTGTTAAGTTAGAAATTCCCTCAACATACATGGAAAGATATAAATTTTTTATAGAAAGATTCACACCCATGAATGCCTTCTTCTTTATCAAAATGCTGAGCTTTCTCAAGTTGACCATGATCCTTTGAAGAGTTAAAATTTGTTCTTCCCCTATTCCATGAGCTAGAAAGAGGTTGAATTGCTTCCTTAACTCGTGATGGACCAAATTATTTATAGGTTGAGTGTATAAGCTGATTGGGTGCCCTTGACTTCACACCGTCATTTGAAATTGATGCTCCATTATCATTGAAAGGTGGAGTGCTTTATCACTTATTACCCAAGTTGCTAAGAATGGTGATCATCTAATCAAACTTAGTGTCAAATAATTGATTATGATACCCAAACCTCTCAAAGCAATTGATGTCAAGATTGTGGGAGAGAAGGAAGGAGTCTCACTTGTAGCTTTCTTGCTTGCACAATGGGGGAATACACACAAGGGTGGAGGCTGAAAACAGTTTTTCTCTTCTTAGTTGTGGAAGCCAAAAGAACTCAAATAAAAAGAAATAGAAGAACCCTATATATGGGTCTCAAACCAAACTCAACTAACTAAGGTGGCATACTAACTGAGCCACGAACTAGAGTAGATAAGGATAGCTATCATGTAGCTATTATTCATGGGCGGTGTACCAACCGCGTCTGCAACTGACAAGTCGGTGACATAAATACACAACGGTCACCCTGGCGTATCACGAGTGGAGCTCGATATCTCAACACTCCCCCTCGAGCTCAATCCCAATTCCTGCACACCAAGCAGGTCTCTGAACTTGCGCAGCTTCTCTGCGCCCAATGCCTTCGTAAATATGTCAGCTACCTGATCCTCTGTGCTGACATAAACTAGATCAATAAGACCTAGTAAAACCCTCTCTCGCACATAGTGATAATGCACCTCAATGTGCTTTGTTCTAGCATGATAGACTGGGTTATTTGCCAAGTGTATACTACTCATGTTGTCACAATAAATGACAACTGGCCCATCTGTAGACTGATGCATATCATAAAGTAGCTTATGCAACCAAGCTACCTCACATGCAGCCATTGCTGCACCCCTGTACTCAGCCTCTGTGCTCGACAAGGCAACTGTAGGCTGTTTCTTGCTGCTCCAAGTGACTGCAGCACTCCCAAAAGAGAACACATATCCACTGGTAGATCGTCTATCAGAAATACTACCAGCCCAATCAGCATCAGTGTATCCATGCAACTGTATCTGAACCCCAGTCTCATAAAATAGTCCATACTGCAATGTGGACTTCACATACCTGAGTATGCGTCTAGCCGCATCCAAATGCGGTTTCCTTGGAGTCTGCATAAACTGACTTACCAATCCAACAGCATAGCTCAAATCTGGCCTGGTAATAGTCATATAAATCAAACTTCCTACTATGCGTCTGTACATAGTAGGGTCTTCTAGAAGCTCACCTGCATCTGTGCTCAGCTTCACATTCTACTCCAAAGGAACTGAAATAGGCTTACAGCCTGTCATCCCATATTTGGACAGCATGTCCAATCCATACTGCCTCTGCAAGAGCTGTATCCCACTTGGTGATCTAATCACCTCAATGCCCAAGAAATAACGCAGCTCTCCCAAATCCTTCATCTCAAACTTCTGCTTCAATAGCATTTTCACATGAAGGATATCTTCATCACTGTCACCTGTCATAATCAAATCATCAACATAAATGACAAGTAGCATAATACCTTTCTCTGTTTTTCTCACATAAAGTGAGAAATCTTCCTTGGAAATCTGAAAGCCAATAGTGACAAGATACTGTCCTATCTTGTCAGACCATGCTCTAGGTGCTTGCTTCAAGCCATACAAAGCTTTCTTCAACCTGCAAACAAACTCAGGATGAACAGCATGCACATAACCTGGTGGCTGCTCCATATAGACCTCTTCTTGCAAATCACCATGCAAGAAGGCATTCTTTACATCCATCTGATGTAAAGACCATCCCTTTGATGCAGCCATAGCAATGACTGCTCTTACGGTTGCCATCCTTGCAACCGGACTGAATGTTTCTTCATAGTCAATGCCATATGTTTGTGCATACCCCTTGACTACTAATCTTGCCTTGTATCTGTTCACAGAACCATCTGCATTGTGCTTCACCTTATAAACCCACTTACAGCCAATTGCATTTTTGCCTTTAGGCAAAGGTACCAATTCCCATGTAGCATTTGCTTCCAAGGCATCCATTTCTTCATCCATGGCTTTCTCCCATTTTTCTTTTCCCATGGCTTGCTCAAAAGAAGTGGGTTCTGGTTCCTGTATCACTTTGACCATATATGCATAGTGAATGGCTGTAAATCCATCATATTTCAGCCTATCCACAGGATACCTAGCTCTGGTAGACCTGCGCAAAGTAGGTTCACTCCCAGGTGCTCTCAAAACATCCCTGGTCTTCCTTACTCCAGGTGTAACAATAGAAGGAATACCCAACTCATCATCAATGCTCTGTTCTGAGCCACTGGATTCACCATCCACATAAGAGTGACCTGCATTCACATCAAACATGGGCTGATCAACCTTCTCTTTTCCTTTTCGTGATACCTGCATACCACTATCTGCATTACTTTGAGAAGATTCTCCTGATCTCAATCTGCCTGTCCATGGCGAAGAATGTGAACCACTGCTAGAGGACGCTCCAGGTCCACTAATATTTTGTGACTGCTGCTGTGAATTCTGTGCAGCATTACCATTTTGTGCATCTACATCATCAATCACATTTACTGGTTTATACCAGCTACTCATCTCATAAAAAACAACATCTCTGCTCACTGTAAACTTACGAGT